>NC_087211.1:55159782-55164782 GCF_015104395.2 Macrobrachium nipponense
AGATTTAGATAAATCTGTGGTTGTGTTCTTACCGATGAGAAGCCAGCCAGCCATGAGAGGAATGACGGAAACGAGCATGGTGCCCTTCCTGCCGATGTGGTTGATGCAGAGACCTGCCAACATGCAGCCAAGCAAGGCCCCAATGCTGAGAGATCCCGAGAACCAGTTATTCTCAGCTTCTGTCAGGTAGAATTGGCCGTCAATCACTCTGAATCGTTCTTGGGTATTACCAGAGCAGCGCTGGCAGGCGAGGAGTACCCAATGGCAGCTCCGACGGCCATGGCATTCAAACACGCTGCGAGAGAACACGAGAGATTTATCGTCTGGTCCTGCAGAAAGCAAAAGGGACCGAAGCCCAAGCCTCAAGACCTGTCAACAACTGTTTGGACTTTGCAAATAAGCCACCCTTTTCATTTATTTCTCAAAAGAATTACGATTTTATTTGAAAGAATTGATGTCGTCTAATATTTTGTCATGCGAAACTATAGTATCGCAGGAACGGTACATCATTATGATCAGTTTTTCCAATGCAAATGTTTTCTTCAGAAGAAACAGTGAATATTTTTTTGTTAGACTGAAATAAACTATGCTAATGAAAGTACATGATTATCATTAACTTTTCAAAAGAGATACGTTCTTAAATGTGACATATTGCATGAGCAATATTACGGAAGTATCGAGATACATCAAGGCAAACTTAGATTCACCTGCAAAGGCAGCGAAAAACTGCGTCCCATGGACGGGCTTCTTCCATACTTCTACCAGTTGCTCCGAGGACTTTTCTTCGATCATTGTGTTGGGATGTGGTGTTCGGGTGTTAATGGACTTCTCTTTCTTTTTCTTTTTCTTTTTCCTCCTTACTCGAGACTTCAATTTCTGATCTAAAACACCTGAGCGTTCCTCAAGCTGAAGACCAACCCAGCGTCCAGAGGCAATATTTTGTTCTCTGTGATTCTGAAGCTCCCTCAGAAAGCGGTTGTTTCTTTGGTACTAAACAAACGTCACTTTACGGTTCAGCAAAATCAGGGCCTCACTTGCTTTAGTAACGTCACGTAATATAGAAAGATCTTTGCAGCAAATGATCAATGAACTTGCCTGAGACAAAAGACACTAGACGTTAACTGGCGCTAATATTTTCGAGCTGGGAATTACCACAATATACAATGTCGCGTAGTTGGTAGAGTTACCAATGAGTATTTTTATTTGTCCTTTCGTTGAAAATGGATAAGCTGGTGGCAGGGCTAATCTTGTGAATTCAAGGAATCATAACCTTGGACCGCTTCCATGATAAATCGTGATAAAAATATTGGTAGATAATAAACTGCGTGGGTAAAAGCAATAAATCTCTCTCTCTCTCTCTCTCTCTCTCTCCTCTCTCTCTCTCTCTCTCTCTCTCTCTCTCTTAAACACACTTACGGGGACAGACATGCAGAGGAATGTATTTACTTTTATGGTTTTACTCAGACAAAGACTAAATACTTGTACGTATTTGTATTCTTTACCTCCACCAAAAGAGTTGGAAAGCAGGTTATAACTGTCGTCGGAATTCTAATTTCGGGGTGGAATAAAGGGCTATCGACCAAAGAAGGGTGTTCAGATTTCGAGATAGATCCGAATGCGGATTCAGAATTACTATCAATAAAAAATTATTTTTGTCTTTAACATTGGGAGATAGAATTTATCTTTATTTTGCTAATTCATTGGAAAATTTTTCTCAAGATTTCTTAATCTGTCGATTTTGTAATACAGTAATAAAATATTATGTTACTAAAAAGAGATGATTACTCAAAGATAGCTTTATAAAAGTGTTAAAACTTTTATGACGTTATTTAAAACACAGACTTCTAATATTGTTCTCTAGGTGCTTGTAACCAAGAAATCGCTTTTACGTAAAAAGAAAAAAGATGTTGAACTTTGCCTTATTCTTATGACGACACTAAGTGAATCCGGAGAGGTGTATTATTTCTTGTTTCGTTTTCCAAATCAGCAACTGGATCTGATTACGGTGAATAAAAAAAAGGAAGCGATTTCCAACTGATTTGTGTACGTGTTCCGAGGAACAGAATCTGAACATATTCTTTGAAAACCGAACTGATAAAGAAAGGCTAACTTTGATTTCTTAATCTTTTTATCGAACATGTCAAAGAACTGGATGGTTTAGATCTGATATTGTGACAAAAATTAATTTTTAAAATTAAAGGTAACCAAAGTACTCTCTCTGAGTAATCACCTCACTAGCACACACACACACACACACATGCAAGTGGGAACGCGCATACGAATATTTTATATATATTAAAATTCATTCGATCCGCGAAGTAAAGAAACGCGGGCTTAGACGGTACATTTACAGTTGTCGGCCAAGGCAGACGTCTTTGACCCATCCACGGGGAAGGGCTGAGGGCTAGCAACTGCATCCCAACAAGATTTGCAGAAAACCGGAAAGGTAAAACCTTTTGGTTTGGCGTTGCACTCTGAGGGGCATAAGATTAATTCATATACACAGATTATATGTACTTACTATATATATATATACACACACACACACATAAATATATATATATATATATATATATATATATATATATATATATATATATATAAATATATATACTATATATATATATTTATATATACATATATACATATATATATATATATATATATATATATATATATATATATACACACATATATATATATATATATATATATATATATATATATATATATATATATATATATTAATGGTTAAAATTAGGTCGATAATGAGTGACAGCAGTTGGAATGCGAAACAGCACAGCCTCGAGTATTTTGGAGTTTTGGAAAATTTAATAAACAGTGAATTTCTGAGGATGTTCGAACGAGACAAAAGTCAAAACATTACCGATCGCTCCAGCGAGATGGCGGGCTGGCAAATGACCTGGTTAGTCAAAAATCACATGATTGTCACGTCAGAAAAAGGCAATTGCGTGTGTGCATCGGTTCGTGCATCAAACATGGTATGTTCGTGGAAAGTTCCAGAACATCGCGTGCGTACTTCAGTGCGCCAAATACGGCTTGTACATAAGACATGGGAACGCACGTACACCCGAGTACAATAGCGTGCTTACCATTTGTAACCGTCCATTGGTCGACCTTTCAGCAATATAGCTCCATGTGTGGTAAATTAATTATGCGGTAATTATACTACAGAGGTTCGTAACGATATGAGTGCGACGGAGGCGCCTCGAACATCCATCCAAAGGATACGTAAAAGAATGTAAAAAAAAAAAAAAAAAAAAAAAAAAAAAACAGTGTGAGGGTACTTGAAGTACAGAAAACACGTTTAAAAATTTCATTGAAAGGAAATTTTTAAACGAGTGTAATCATAATTTTAAACCGTCCTTTTATAGCAGATATGTGATGACACTTTTGTCTTGTTCCAGCACTCTTGGCATGTTCTTTATTTTTGGATTATATTAATCAACTTCATCCAAACATTCAATTTACCATGGAGGTAGAGAGCGAAGGTAGTCTTCCATTTTAGATATTAATGTAACGAGACATAATTCTGAGTTCACTACTTCTGTTTATAGAAAGCGGACATATACGGGCTTAGCCAATAACTACTATAGCTCCTGTCATATTCTTTCAAACTTAATACCATCTACACCTTGGTCCATAGAGCTCTAAAATATTCTTCAACTTGGCAAATATTTCACAAAGAAATAGTCTTTTTATTCAACTTTTTCAAGATAAACTCCTATCCACAAGATATAGTTCATAAAATCACCAATAAGTTATTAACAAAGTTCTTACAACCTCCAACAGTCACTCTTGATGTCCCAAAAAAATTAGTTCTATGCCTCAATCCCCGTATATGTCTGACTCCAAATTCTCTTTAAATCTCACAAGAATAATTGAACAGGAAAATCCCCTGTCTTAACGTAAAACTGATCTCTAACAACCCATGTACAATAGGATCATTTTTTAATTTCAAAGATCGCCTGCAGTCCTTCATGCGATCCAATGTGGTTTATAAATTCACATGCCCTGGATGTCCGGGCTCTTACGTTGGATCGACACGGAGGTTACTGCAGGTCAGATATTGCAGCCATTTGGGTTTTAGCTTTCGCACTGGCCAAAGAATTAAGCAGCCAGAATTTTCTAATATTAGAAATCATGCCGCATTATGTAAAACCGAAGTCCTGAACACACTTTTTCAATAATTGGTTATGTAAGGGACCAGATCACTTAACAACTTTAGAATCGTTATATATAAAAGACTGGTTTCCCTCTCTCAATAGTAATACTTCCTCAGGAACTTTTGTATCTGGCATAGTTGTCGTCTGGCCTTGGACGTCATTGTATGTCATTCCCTTCTCTCTGCTTATAGATGGTTGGTGTTTTTGGTAGTCTCTTTTTGTTTTCTGTTTTATGTACTTTTTATACTCTTTTACTTTTTATTGTTTTAACTTGTAAATTTTAATTACCTTTTGAATTCCTTTTTATGTTAATAATGTATTTTATTGTCTTTTACCTTTGACAGACTGATGATGCACTGAGTAGTGCGAAACGTTTCTTTGCTGTTAATAAACATGGCCTTTTTAAACAACATGTGTATCATGGACCCTCCTGAAGTCTATATATATATATCCATATATATATACATATATATATATATATATATATATATATATATATATATATATATATATATATATTCCACGAAGGAAAGATAAAAAATGGAATAGTCCATAGTTTCTCTTTTCTTCGTGGAATTTGTCTTTATTTATAACATTCATCACGTTCCATGATTTCATAATTCAGTTATACTCACACACACGCACATATACTATATACACGTATACATTAATATGATTGTACCTGGGAGTGCGCAACTGAGGATGAGAACTGAGGCAGACCTGGCAATAGCCTTGACAAGGAGAGCAATCATTTACAAAATTTCAGCTGAGGGCCTACTTCAAGTTGGAACCGTCACATAATCAATTACCACA
>NC_087211.1:55169782-55170942 GCF_015104395.2 Macrobrachium nipponense
GGCGGCTACCCCACGTGAACTTTTTTTTTTTTCCGAAACAAAGTAAAACAACAGCACTAGCTGATAGTCTGCAAGGGGCAATGAAGAGAATGTGGTTTTAGACAAAAGCCAGTAGACGATCTCCTTAGAGATTATGTTTATCGATGTTCCAAGCAGAATTCTTAGGAATAGATTTTGCACACAACCACTGGATTATGCTACCTCAAACTCATGATACATACACACACTCATATGTATCTACATTTTTATACAAAACACGTAAAGTATATGCATATATGCATTACATATACATATATGCATATATATGCATATATATATATATATATATATATATTTATATATATATATATATATATATATATATATATATATATATATATATATATATATATATATAATAATATATATATATATATATATATATATATATATATATATATATAATCAATATATCCATAATGGAAGAGAGCTCAAAAAGTAGTTAGATAAAAGCTTGCTTCTAAGAAAAACCAACTTTGAATATTAAGTCATAATTCAGGACAATCTGCTGCATTCATATCAGTCAGAACAACGACAACAACAATCTGTGTTGTGTTGTCCTTGGCAGGCCATTAACTCAGCCTCTTGTGCTTGCTTGCTTTGGACGTTACGGAAATAGAATTCCCCACAAGCAGCCACTAAGTAAAAAATGTCAGATGCCTTTTTTTTTGTAAGTAATTTTAAAAATTAAAACCAGTTTATTTTTTATAATCTATTGGATGAATAAATTATTATTGAATGTACATTCTGACGTCCACTGTTAAAAGAATTCTACGCACACAAACAGTCTGAGGGTAAATCATCTACGAAAACAGAAGACAAATACCATAAGTTGGCTAGACATCCATTTGCTTATCAAAATGAAGCGAATATTCAGCAAAAATCCCCACCAAGAGAAGACTTAATAATTAAATACAGTAGAAATTTATCATCGAAATTCATAAAACAACATGAACAAAATAAAAGAACAAGATTTGATTATAATAAAACTCTTCGAAATGCTAAAAAACTGGAGAAACATTGAAGTTCTCTTGTTTTGAAGATTTACATAGCTAGAAACATGATGGAAAAGAGGAGAGATAGTTAAGTTGATCTTCCTCTAATAATTATAGCCACTATTG
>NC_087211.1:55171442-55181442 GCF_015104395.2 Macrobrachium nipponense
CAATAGTGGCTATAATTATAGAGGAAGATCAACTAACTACCTCTCCTCTTTTCCATCATGTTTCTAGCTATGTAAATCTTCAAAGCAAGAGAAATTGACGAATTCTCAATGTTTTTCCAGTTTTTAGCATTTCGAAGAGTTTTATTATAATCAAATCTTGTTCTTCTTTTATTTTGTTCATGTTGTTTTATAAATTTCGATGATAAATTTCTACTATACTTAATTATCAAGTCCTCTCTTGGTGGGGATTTTTGCTGAATATTCGCTTCATTTTGATAAGCAAATGGATGCCTAGCCAACTTATGGTATTTGTCTTCCTGTTTTCGTAGATGATTACCATCAGACTGTTTGTACGTAGAATTCTTTTAACAGTGGAACGTCAGAATGTACGTTCAATAATAATTTATTCATCCAATAGATTATAAAATAACTGGTTTTAATTTTTAGAATTACTGACAAAAAAAAAGGTCATCTGACATTCTTGACTTAGTGGCTGCTTGTGGGGAATTCTATTTCCGTAACGTCCAAAGCAAGCAAGCAAGCACAAGAGGGCTGAGTTAATGGCCTGCCAAGGACAACACAACACAGATTGTTGTTGTCGTTGCTCTGACTGATATGAATGCAGCAGATTGTCCTGAATTATGACTTAATATTCAAAGATGGTTTTTCTTAGAAGCAAGCTATTATCTAACTACTTTTTGAGCTCTCTTCCATTATGGATATATTGATTATATATATTATATATATATATATATATATATATATATACATATATATATATATATATATATATATATATATATATAGATTATATGTATATATTATTATATATATATATATATATATATAAATATTATATATATATATATATATATATATATATATATATATAAATATATATATATATATCATATGCATATATATGCATATATGTATACGTGTTTGTATCTAAATGTATATACATATGAGTGTGTGTATGTATCATGAGTTTGAGGTAGCATAATCCAATGGTTGTGTGCAAAATCTATTCCTAAGAATTCTGCTTGGAACATCGATAAACATAATCTAAGGAGATCGTCTACTGGCTTTTGTCTAAAAACAACATTCTCTTCATTGCCCCTTGCAGACTATCAGCTAGTGCTGTTGTTTTACTTTGTTTCGGAAAAAAAAAAAGTTCACGTGGGGTAGCCGCCATGTCAAGTATTTCAAATATCTTGTTTTTAGTTTGCTTATTTTTGGCATTGATAGTAATTGTCTTTAGTTGAAACCACTAGCAAGAGAGAGAGAGAGAGAGAGAGAGAGAGAGAGACAGAGAGAGAGTCTGTTGTTCCTAGGAGTGGGTGGTTCAGTAGAAATCAAGTCAGCCGTCACTGCAATATCATCTTGTATTCCGTGCCATTTAACCGCACAAAATATCGATGTATTGTTAAATCTTATCAATATGAGTATAAGTAATAATACAGTATTTTCAAATGTCACATAAATAATTTGCATCCTTATATCTCCTCTTGATGAACGATCAAAGTGCATCTCAGTCAAAACAGAAAATAAGCCTGTAGACAAGCCAAATACTTTGTTTACAATTGGGCGCACTCTAGCGAAAATAGCCACATAGCTGGCAGTCGGCTTTCGGCCGCGGGCAGGAAATCTCTTCGAGGCCACAGACTTTTATGACTGAGGGTGCTCGGGTCGAAAGAGGTTGCGATCGATTGTAAGTCAGTGTCTTTAACATCTGAGTTCACTGGATCTGAATGAATCTGGAGCAACTTATCGTTGTAACTTAGAGTAGGTCAGGAAAGTAATACAAGAACTTGGAGTAGGTCAGTAAGGTAATACAAGAAAAAGAATTAGTCCTCGACAATGAAGACGTAAAAATTATATGTTCATGTTGTGATACGGAAGTAGCGATATACTGATGCACTTCAGTCAAAATGGACCAAAAATAAAAGTATCTTATCAAATAAATCTTTTTCAAATTAACAGATTAACAAAGTCCCCCATTACTTCGATAAACCAAAAAAACTTTTTCATTGTTGATCCCAGAGGAGATTAAACCTGAAAAATCTCGTAAGAATGCTGGCATTAGATAAAGATTCGACGTAACCATGTGTGATTTCCTCTTAGCTTAAAGTCAGTGTGTGGTGTGCGAGTGTGTATGACTGTATTTGTGAATAAGTCATACGCATTTTCTTTCGATAAAGGGTGATCCCCAAGGTGTAGCAAGTATTGTAGATGAGATTGCTAGACCTTTGCTTTTCTCCATCGTTGAAACGACCGATCACAGTCGTCTAACTACCAGATACAGAATTTAATGCCTAAGCCAACAAATTCACACTGGTTTTTTTAATGAACTTGCGTCAAAGTGTCTGGGAGATCCTATCGGATATGTCTCATTTGTAATTGACGAGATCGTGTCCTCGCAATTTCATATCGATACATAAAAGTTTTTATCTATCTATTTATCTGTCTGGTATATATATATATATATATATATATCTATATATATATATATATATATATATATATACACACACACACACACACCACACACATATATATATATATATATATATATATAGTGGACTGGTAAAAAGGTTCTGTTACAACAGAATTCCATCTAATAAAAGGAGCCCATAAAAACGCCAAAATATAGAGAGAAAAATACTATATTTCAGAGATGCTGTCTCTCTCTTCAGAAGAGAGAGACAGCAGTCTCTGAAATATAGTATTGTATTTTTCACTCTATATTTAGTGTTTTTAAGGGCTCCTTTTATTAGATATACATATATATATATATATATATATATATATAGTATATATATATATATGTATATACATATATGTATAAATATGTGGCGTGTAGCGAAAGTGGTCTAACCCTCAAAAATGGCGGTTTGGAGTTATAGGCGGGAGCGTGTTGTCCGTAGATTCAAAAACCTTGTATTGATGTCGGAAAAGGTAAAGGTGAACATCCTGTGGGGTTTGCTAAGGTCTAAAGTGGCGTATTTTGGTCCAGACTAACTTTAGATCGGGCACGAAAGTGTTCTAACCCGGGAAGGTTGCTGCGGCCAATGGCCAATCAGAGCGCGCCTCGAGCGTTGTTGTCAGCCACGCCGGCCACCTCAGAAGTAGTCACAACTACATATATTTTTTTACGGAACCCTTCTTATTCCATACAATCTTTAAAAATGAATCTAATCCATGACTTTCTGGGAAGAAAATATAGTGCAGTGGGGCGGGGGTGGGGGTAATAGAAATTTCGACGTAACCAATAAAAAATGGGGGGAGGGGGCGTTTAGATAAAAAGAAAAAGTTCGACCGTAGCAAATATATATATATATATATATAAATATATATATATATATATATATATATATATATATATATATATATATATATATATATATATATATATATATATATATATATATATATATATATATATATATATATATATATATGATTGAAAACTCAATGGCATGAAAGATCTAGCCTAAATTTAATTTGATGTATATTGATAACACACTGGACCATTTTATTTGGTAGTAATCAGTAATTAACGTCAGGCCGGTTAGACCACTATTTCGAACAACACGCCTTACACATGCGCACACACACACACACACACACACACACACACACACACACATATATATATAATATATATAATATATATATATATATATATATATATATATACGATTATAATCACTTTAGCACGTGATTCGTTTATCACACATATCCACAGGTGAAAAATAAGAGACAGGGTGCAGGTCCTGACCGGTTTTGGCTTTATTTTCAAGCCATTGACAAAGGACTGATACATAGTATTAGAATTCACAAGTATATATATACTACAGAGACAGTACTGACGAACATACACACAACCGTTTGAGACTGCAGTTCTATCGGAATTATTAGAAAACAAACAACTGGATATTCCATGTTCTAAAAGCTCCTTAATTGAACTGATAAAATTATGTGTTAAAGACTGTAAATTTGAATTCAATGGAAAATTCTACTCACAAAATTTTGGTATGGCAATTGGAAACCCTCTGTCCCCAGTGCTAAGTAATTTATATATGGAATTTTTTTAAAAGAAAATTCTAAACAATATAAGTCCACGCAATGTACCTTGGTTTAGTTAGATATGTTGACGACATAATTTGTGTATGGCCAGGGAACGAAGCTGTAAATAACTTTTTTTGCTAGGTTAAATCAATTAGTACCATCAATTGAATTTACTATGGAAATGGAAAAAGATGAATGCCTACCCTTTTTGAATGTCTTCAACCGAGGAAATGTTAGTGGGTTAAGTATAGTGTTTACAGAAAACCTACTAATATTTCTTTCTATGTACATTTCTATCTGGACAAAACAATAAGGTTAAAAGATCAGTGTTTGCATCTATGTTTCTAAGAGCACTACGGGTATGTAGCCCAGAATATATAAATGAGGAGATAGATAAGATTCGGAATGCAGGCAAGAAACTGAAATATCCAGATAATGTACTAAACAATGCATTAGAAGTGGCAAAAAAGACCATGTATCAAAACCAAAAAGAACCTTACAACAACAAAAATTTGCTTGTACTACCTTATAATAATAATATGAAAGATATCCCACATCTCCTGAAGAATTTTGGTGTTAATGTAGTTTTTAAAAACAATAAAACAATGAAACAGGTACTTATTAAGAACTCCCCCGACAATGCTAAAGGATGTTTATATAAAATCCCGTGTAAGTCTTGCGACAACTTTTACATTGGTCAAACGGGGAAAGCACTGGAAAAAAGAATAGAACAACATAAACAATGTGTGAGCTATGCACAGGGAAATAGTGGTATATTTGTACATGTTAGTGAGAACAAACATGCTATTAACTGGGAAGGGGCAAAAAAGCTGGTGTGTTCTAATAATGCATTGGAAAGGAATATCATTGAATCTAGTTTTATAAAAGAAAGTTACAACAATAATATGAATATCAGTCAAATAATGTATAAACTTGATCCTTTAATATGAAAAGAAATTTGTAAACAGTTTAAATTTTAAGGTAGGCTGTAGAGATATATGGAAAGAGGATTATTATATTTGTAAATACAGTAAAGGGAGCAGTAGTGGTAATGAGATGTTCAACCCCGCCTCCCTGACACCTGTCAGGTGTGGACTTGTTGTCTCCTACGGTCGGTACCTTAAGCGGTAGTATCCCTTGAGAATTTATTGTAAATTTTAGCCAAATGATTTTTGAAAGCCACTCCTACCTTGACACCCGCCTGTGGGTAGATCTGCAGTCTCAAACGGTTGTGTGTATGTTCGTCAGTACTGTCTCTGTAGTGTATATATACTTGTGAATTCTAATACTATGTATCAGTCCTTTGTCCATGGCTTGAAAATAAAGCCGAAACCGGTCAGGACCTACAACCTGTCTCTTATTTTTCACCTGTGGATATGTGTGATATATATATATATATATATATATATATATATATATATATATATATATATAATATATTATATATATAATTAACGCCTCAGCGTAATCATGATAACACAAAGTATGTATATACGCACATATAATGTATGAATAGTATATTATATATATATATATATATATATATATATATATATATACTATATATATATACAAATACATACATAATTCATTACTGTCTGTTCTTTTGTATAATGTTATCTACACAGTATTTCATATAGTCCTGAAAGCTTTTGCGTACTGTAAAAATCGTTTATATCGCTTCAATCAGTGGACAGTATGTCGAATCCATTTACTCTTTTATTGCTTAGTTTTTTCTTTTTCAGAAATACTTTTGGCTCACGAAAAGAATTATACTTTTATATCCAGCATAAATGTATCTCATACTTTGAATTGGTACCAAAAAAGATACTCATCAAAAATGACATTTAGAATATTGTTTAAACTTCAAAGCGCAATGTATATAATGGAAACCAAATCATATCCTCAGTGAACCATAGATACCAAGCCTGAAAGCGCTGGAGAGATTAAAGAGGTTATCTGATAATTCTACACTTAATTAATTAACAAGAATTGGAAACGCTGCGATATCGTAGAAAAGGCTACTGACACTAATAGTTCTGGTGATCCTCTTGTCAAGAGATTGTGGTAATTGATTATGTGACGGTTCCAACTTGAAGTAGGCCCTCAGCCGAAATTTTGTAAATGATTACTTTCCTTGTCAAGGCTATTGCCAGGTCTGCCTCAGTTTCTCATCCTCAGTTGCGCACTCCCAGGTACAATCATATTAATGTATACGTGTATATAGTATATGTGCGTGTGTGTGAGTATAACTGAATTATGAAATCATGGAACGTGATGAATGTATAAATAAAGACAAATTCCACGAAGAAAAGAGAAACTATGGACTATTCCATTTTTTATCTTTCCTTCGTGGAATATATATATATATATATATATATATATATATATATATATATATATATATATATGTATATATATATAGTATATATATATATATATATATATATATATATATATATATATTCTAGGGAAGAAGCAATTACCAATTTAGTTTTTCCTTGGGTGTAAATTGTTTCTAAGGTATAACGATCTTGGTATTAAACGATAATTATGGTGTAATATTAAATCTATAGATAATATATATATATATATATATGTATTATATATATATATGATATATATATATATATATATACGTATATATAGATATATATATATATATATAATATATATATATCACATATATGATATATAATATATATGTATGTATGTATGTATGTATGTATTGATATATATATATATAATATTATTAAATGTATGTAGGTATATGTATGTATATATATATATATATATATATATATATATAAATTATCTATATATTATATATAAATATGTAATGTATGGTAGTATATATATACCCTGTAAAAACGGACCCTGTTTAACAAAAGGGAGAGAAATCCTAAAACTAGAGGTATCTAGTAGCGCAACTTACTTTCGTCGTTCCCAGCAACCGGCGATCTTTGCAGCAAAACTATTTATTAGCTCTGGGCTAATTCAAACTCTTGAGATACAAAATAGAGCCTTTATTTCTCCAAAATAGCTAACATGAAAATTTAAGATAATGAATGTAAATTGTCATACACTGTTTAAGAAACTCATCAACCTTTCTCAAATAAATATCAGATACGGTAGAGACAAACCGAATCCATCTTTAAAAGAAACCACAGTTATCAAACATATGTCAATAAAGAGAATGGATGCATATCCCGTAAACCTTTTAAGTGTTTTTCTGTACTTCAAGTACCCTCACACTGTTTTTTTTGTTTTGTTTTTTTTTACATTCTTTTACGTATCCTTTGGATGGATGTTCGAGGCGCCTCCGTCGCACTCATATCGTTACGAACCTCTGTAGTATAATTACCATAATTAATTACCACACTGGAGATTATATTGCTGAACGCCAATGGACGTACAAATGTAAGCACGCTATTCTACTCGGGTGTACGTGCGTTCCCATGTCTTATGTACAAGCCCTATTTGGCGCAATGATGTACGCACGCGATGTTCTGGAACTTTCCACGAACATACCCTGGTTTGATACACGAACGATGCACACAACCAATTTGCCAATTGCCCCTTTTTCTGACGTCACAATCATGTGATTTTTGACTAAGCAGGTCATTTGCCCGCCCGCCATCTCGCTGGAGCGATCGGTAATGTTTTGACTTCTGTCTCGTTCGAACATCCTCAGGAATTCACTGTTTATATATTTTCCAAAACTCCAAAACACGCGAGGCTGTGCTGTTTCGCATTCCAACTGCTGTCACTCATTATCGACCTCATTTTAACCATTAATGTATCATATATATATATATATATATATATATATATATATATATATATATATATATATATATATAGTATATGTATATATAGTATATATATATATATATAGATATATATGTGTATAAATATGTGTATATAGATATATATTTTTATATATAGTATTATTATATATATATATATATATATATATAATTATATAGTAAGTACATATAATTTGTGTATATATAGAATTAATCTTATGCCCTCAGAGGGCAACGCAAACCAAAAGGTTTTACCTTTCCGGTTTTCAGCAAATCTTGTTGGGATGCAGCTGCTAGCCCTCAGCCCTTACCCGTGGATGGGTCAAAGACGTCTGCCTTAACATCGCCGACAACTGTAAATGTACCGTCTAAGCCCGCGTTTCTTTACTTCGCGGATCGAATGAATTTTAATATATATAAAATATTCGTATGCGCGTGCCCACTTGCATGTGTGTGTGTGTGTGTGTTTGTGGTAGTGAGGTGATTACTCAGAGAGAGTACTTTGGTTACCTTAAATTTCAAAAATTAATTTTTGTCACAATATCAGATCTAAACCATCCAGTTCTTTTATATGTTCGATAAAAAGATTAGGAAATCAAAGTTAGCCTTTCTTTATCAGTTCGGTTTTCAAAGAATATGCTCAGATTCTGTTCCTCGGAACACGTACACAAATCAGTTGGAAATCGCTTCCTTTTTTTATTCACCGTAATCAGATCCAGTTTCTGATTTGGAAAACGAAACAAGAAATAATACACCTCTCATTTAGTGTCGTCATAAGAATAAGGCAGAGTTCAACATCTTTTTTCTTTTCACGTAAAAGCGATTTCTTAGTTACAAGCACCTAGAAAACAATATTAGAAGTCTGTGTTTTAAATAACGTCATAAAAGTTTTAACACTTTTATAAAGCTATCTTTGAGTAATCATCTCTTTTTAGTAACATAATATTTTATTACTGTATTACAAAATCAACAGATTAAGAAATCTTGAGAAAAATTTTCCAATAAATTAGCAAAATAAAGATAAATTCTATCTCCCAATGTTAAAGACAAAAATAATTTTTTATTGATATTAATTCTGGATCCGCATTCGGATCTATCTCGAAATCTAAACACCCTTCTTTGGTCGATAGCCCTTTATTCCACCCCGAAATTAGAATTCCGACGACAGTTATAACCTGCTTTCCAACTCTTTTGGTGGAGGTAAAGAATACAAATACGTACAAGTATTTAGTCTTTGTCTGAGTAAAACCATAAAAGTAAATACATTCCTCTGCATGTCTGTTCCCGTAAGTGTGTTTAAGAGAGAGAGAGAGAGAGAGAGAGAGAGAGAGAGAGAGAGAGAGAGAGAGAGAGAGAGATTTATTGCTTTTACCCACGCAGTTTATTATCTACCAATATTTTTATCACGATTTATCATGGAAGCGGTCCAAGGTTATGATTCCTTGAATTCACAAGATTAGCCCTGCCACAGCTTATCCATTTTCTACGAAAGGACAAATAAAAATACTCATTGGTAACTCTACCAACTACGCGACATTGTATCTTGTGGTAATTCCCAGCTCGAAAATATTAGCGCCATTTAACGTCTAGTGTCTTTTATCGGCAGTTCATTGATCATGTGCTCAAAGATTTTATTATATTACGTGACGTTACTAAAGCAAGTGAGGCCCTGACATTTGCTGAACCGTAAAGTGACGTTTGTTTAGTACCAAAGAAACAACCGCTTTCTGAGGGAGCTTCAGAATCACTGAGAACAAAATATTGCCTCTGGACGCTGGGTTGGTCTTCAGCTTGAGGAACGCTCAGGTGTTTTAGATCAGAAATTGAAGTCTCGAGTAAGGAGGAAAAAGAAAAAGAAAAAGAAAGAGAAGTCCATTAACACCCGAACACCACATCCCAACACAATGATCGAAGAAAAGTCCTCGGAGCAACTGGTAGAAGTATGGAAGAAGCCCGTCCATGGGACGCAGTTTTTCGCTGCTTTTGCAGGTGAATCTAAGTTTACCTTGATGTATCTCGGTACTTCCGTAATATTGCTCATGCAATATGTCACATTTAAGAACGTATTTCTTTTGAAAAGTGAATGATAATCATGTACTTTCATTAGCATAGTTTATTTC
>NC_087211.1:55188942-55212871 GCF_015104395.2 Macrobrachium nipponense
CTACTTCATAACTTCTCCCATGACTTTGATAGAGTTGAATGTGTGTTTGACAACAAAGCACTGAGAATGACATACTATGGGAAGGTGGGTGCAAACGGTCGAATGTTTAGATAACGATCTGGAAGGATTGGACGGGAGACATGCAAAGTCTGAGGTTGTGGATCACTGAAATATCATTGAGAGCTTACGATTAAAAGCACATAGGAAAGAAGGGCTAGAAAAGGTAGAATAAAGAAATAAAAGGTCTGGTAAAAGAAAAAAAAAAAAAAAAAAAAAAAAGATTGCCCAAAATACGGCTGTAAGACTGGAGGTCATGCAGAATTATACTCAATGTCGTGGACAGTTGGTTAAAAGAAGATGGAAATGGAGAATGGTGCCTTAGAGGAATGCATTGCTGAGCCGCTGAAGTGTGTATTTCGAAGGTTCTTGAATGTAGAGGACGGAAGAGAAGTAGATCTGAATGAAGGAAGCGTGGAGTTGAGTAAATAAGAGTATGTTTGGGAAAGTGGCCGTTGGGACTCTCAGGGGAGTAAGAAAGCGAACGAGGAAATCTGTCTCGCGTCATTGAGATAGTATTCATTTACTTACTGAAGTATTTTTCTCATTTAATATATATTTATATATATAATGTATGTATAGTATAAGGTTTTGTACACCAACTTATTTTCCCTCCTGTTTCTGAATGCGAAAGAGCACTTTCCATCATGTATAATAACAGGTTAAAAAGCTGTATTTTATCGACATTGTCTTAAATGCTCGCTCTAGTGCTTACAGATTGACTGTCAGTGATCAAGAATTTCATGGGTAAATGCTTATTTGGATCAAAGATTATATAAATCTTCACATTATGAATTATCAGTCATTTTGATCTATAAATAAAAACCCGTGGTCTGAAGATCAGATCGGTAACTTATTTTGAAGTACAACCTGAAACTTTCACCATTTACTGAATGATAAGAAAGTATTGATTTAGTAAAGGGACAGTAGTGAAAACTGCCTGATAGTCTAAGACCTTGATCTGAAAGGCAAACATAAATCAAATAAATGCATGAAGCAGAAATCACTGAAGGTTTTATTTTGCTTTGCATACATCCCTTCTTAATATTGTTCGTTACTTTACATAGGTAAATGAATTAGTGAACCATTTCAGGTCGAAAATATTTCTGGGTGGAGGATGAACTCCTCAAACTTCGAGGTTAGGATAGGTAAATTTTGACGAGGTCAGATTGCCAGGTGGTCATCCCTTTACATGCAAAAATCTCCTTTCTTTTATTTGGACGAAAAAAAAATGTATGAGAAATTGAGAATGACTTTCAAGTAACGTGTTGGTGTCTCTTGGTGACTTGCAGTGTGTCTGGGTGTTTTCTTCTACGAGAAGTCTATAGACGAAGCTTGGGCTGTTGACTCACTTGGCTGGTTACCTCTGGCTTCTCTCATGATCTTCATCTCGGCCTTCTCCATCGGCTATGGACCAATCCCTTGGCTTATGATGGGTAAGATGTTATGTGTGTAATTTTCTTTAATACATATTTTGTAACATTCAAACCTCAATTATGATAGATTTCACTGGCATAAACACAATCCTAGCGCCCGTGTGAGCTAGCAATGGAGGTTTTAGGAGAGCACATAACTCAACCCGCTCAGTCTCCAGGAGCCACTGCCTGGTTCTCTCAGCGTCAGGTCGTAGCTTCAGTGGAGGAGAGAGCTTGGGTGCAGATTATACGTGCATATATGCTCGGCTCCTGTGACTTTGTGGGCCGGTGCAGTGGCCTGCTCCTTGATTCTACTACTCATAAAAAAAATGCGTGTGTATAAGTGTCATTTGGATTAAATATAAAAAAAATAATTAAACAAAGTGTTCCGGCATTTGTTTCTGATGGAGCAATAAAAACTAAATATCGATCAAAAGCGGTATATCTTAATATTGTATAGTTTTATCGATCAGACACAAAAACTACTGATGGAAGCGTCACATTGATGAGCCCTGTTTGTCTGATAGTTGAAACCATGTGATATTAAAATATGCCGTTTGATGATCGATATTCTGTTATGCACCACCTCTCCTCAGATCTCGATTTTTGGAAAGAAATTTATGCACTGCAACTTACGAATCAATATCTTTTCAATACGAACTCTCCGTTGGAGATGTTTCGAACTAATAACCAAACTGGTTTTCTAATAAAGGTTGAAATCAGAATGCCAAGGTCAAGATTAATGTGGAAAATGAGGTCATGACCTTCTTCATCGATGAGGCCTCCCTCATAGAATGCCACTAATAAGTAATAGAATATATATCAGTGCCGAATGAAAACAAAAGGCAATGAAGTGTGATATGTAATACAGTAACACCAGTATATATTTTCGGTTATTTTATCTGGCCACCTGACATTTAATTCACGCTTACTCTGAATTGAACTCTTTTGTTGCAGGAGAATTCTTCTACCCAAATGTTAAGGAAGCCGCTGGAAGTATGGCAACCACGCTCAACTGGACGTGCGTCTTCATCATAACTTTCACCTTCGCTCCCTTGAAGGTTTGTACAGCATTGGAATCGGTCTGAATTCTTGTATGGTAATTCTTGACATGCCTTGTTTATTGCAGTCTCTCTCTCTCTCTCTCTCTCTCTCTCTACACACACACTCACACAAATTTGTAGCTGACAACTTATACTGAGTACTAGCGCTCGATTGGGCCATAATAGTTGTACAGTAGTAGTAGTAGTATTAGTAGTATACTGAATAAAGGTATGTCAGTCACTTATTTTCATTGGGCTAACATAATCATAGAATATTCTCACGTCTTGTTTGGTCTCATAGGATATAAAATATAATCCTCATAAGCGAAAGACAAAGCAATGTCTATGTGCGCGTACGCAGTCTGATAAAAATGTGGTGTTTTGATGGGTATTCTCTTCTGGATCGTTAATTAATTATAGACCATACGAGAAAAGTAGAACTGAACAGTTTAACTGTCAAAGGGATCTAGTATATGTCTAAGAATGATCAAAGGTATCCGAATTGAAAATGAGAATTATAGAATAAAAATACATTAACATAATACACCTTAGTAGTTTACTATGTAGGATTTTATCCCGGAGAGAAGAGAGAGAGAGAGAGAGAGAGAGAGAGAGAGAGAGAGAGACAGACAGACAGACAGACAGACAGAGCAAGAACTATTAATATTTAGAGAAATGAAAAAGGCAGGTGTATAAATAGAGTGATATGCGCTGTCAGAGTGTGATAACAAACGTAGAGATACAGTTAAGAGAACTGAGGATGTATGTTTTGGAAAATAGTCGGTCAAGTATGGTAAAAAGTTTTGCGATGTAAAAGAAACACATTATAAGAGATTTAGACGAAGGGCGACAAGTCTGTTGTAGAATAAACATTGAAAAAAATTACCGTATCTGTCAAATTTTGCTGTAAATATGTGGTGGAGAATATAAAATATGGACCCTTCGACAATTATATGTAACACACTCGATTATCATCTACTGAGACAAGTATTGGAAGTAGAAAATGTCATTTTCGTCACAAGAGCCTCTCAGAGATAATAATGCAACTGTTCTATCCTTTTACTCCTTTTTGATTCTCCTGAAGTCATTGTTGGTCATTTTTCTTACTATCAGTACTAATTCGATAACATATTTTCATATAGTGTTTCACAGCACAGTATGTGGTGATGGTCTCCTGTCTTTGCAGAATGCTATCCACGACTATGGAGTTTACTGGCTCTTCGGTGGACTGGGAGCTGTCAATTTTCTATTCTGTCTATTATTTGTACCTGAAACAAAAGGGAAAACCATCCAGGAAACCACGGCCTACTTCGGAGCTCCGACCAACTGAAATTGACCGACACGTTCGGAAATTTTCGTCGAGTTCAGTGCCTGTACTTCAGATTCGCTTGAAACCCCTGTTTCGTCTCAAATACGAGGCATGCTGAGAAATGTTTCTGGTAAATGGGTCTCTCCTGGTTGAGTTATTGAGGAATTTTATTTTTTCGGTGGTTTGGGGTTGAATGCTTCATTATCATGCTTTATTTTCTATTCTAAGTACGTTTTTACTTATAAAATACTAGAACACACATCAAGATTACAGTGAACGTTTGCCATGCTCATGTAAAGATAGCGTGCATATTTTTTATACGTAATCATTGTTAGCATCACTTATTTCTACATAGTCATGTATTTAGTGTTAGGTTAATAATAATGCTGAACCTATTTTTTTATTGACACCCTTTTCGTCTCACTTTAATAAACTGGCCAGAGAATGCTTGTTCATTTTGTTCACAGTCAGGAAACTACCTAATAACAGGTTTCAAATTTTTCTTCTTCAAAGGACAAGGAAATGAATGGCGATGTCCTTTTAAATCAAGGTACACTTGGGGAAACCATCGTCAGTCTAACTTATTGAATATAAGGAAGTAAACAGAAATCTCTTTTCTATGACTTGGCAATGCATTATTACAACTGAGAGAATGCACGAAAGTGAGGGTGCCCCTTTCCAGCACCCTTTGGGTCCCGAGAAAGGGAGAGTAGTGTAGCCTTTGAGAATGGATAAACCGTAATATATATATATTATATATATATATATATATATATATATATATATATATATATATATATCTATAATATATATATATATATATATATATATATATGTGTGTGTGTGTGTGTGTGTGTGTGTGTGTGTGTGTGTGTGTGTGTGTGTTGATGGTTATAAAAACTGGCCCGAGTGAATAATTTTAACGTTAATTAATCTTTCAAACACATTTTTGAGATCTAATTAAATTCATAAATGTAAAGCTAAATATATTTTGGAAACCTAATGACAACACCTAATTATAGAATAAGAAGGTCATTTTGTCTCTATGAGATTAACTCTTCAATTCCTTCAGGTTTTAGTTTATGTTTAACTTTCCAACAGATAGGGTAATTGTCTGGTGGTGACGTAACGTTTAGCATTAGAACTTCCTCGCTGTAGAGTCCTTGTTTGTAGGCCAGTCAGGACTCTTGTCTTCCCATTTTCTCTGCAGAAACGATTTTCGTGTTAATGATTCGTATAGAGGCGTGAGAAGCATGGCCCCCAATCTTCTACTTCGGACATAATCTGATGGTTGCCTAGAGATTTGCATTTTGCGTGAGTGAAAGGAAGTTAAGACTAGTAAAGTTTGAAGGTATTTATCTTTGGGATTTTTATAGTTTAAACTGGAAGTTTTTAACGGTTTGATCTTATTGAGGTTATATATGAATAGTAGGTGGTTTATGGTGTACTGGTTTGTTTTAAGTTGTGGTCAAAGACAAGATGGTTGACAATTCTATTTGACGTCAATTTTCTACTGATCTCTGAGAAACTTCGTTCCGTCCAGGAATGTAAGTAAGCCTTTCATTTAATATGGTACTTTAATGGTTGGCGTGCAGCGTGCTATAATGATACTCTGTAATGTAACTTGTGTTGGTCCTGGCCAATTAAGTGCATTGTTTAGGAATTGCTTCATTTAAAGTTAAGATAGTAGGTACACTATGTAAACTGGTATTAAATTACGTTAATTCCTCAGTTACCTGAAATCAAATTCCAGGGATAAATATATAATCTGCCCTTATAGTACACCTGTTCTTTCAATGGGTATGATACCACTGCAATTGAGTTCTCCTGTGACATTGAGGTGAAATTTCGAACTATCTGACGGGATTCATAGTGGATGAAATTATTCCGTGATAGGTGTTGCTAAACCAGATGTTTTCTGAGGTTTTCTGAAATTGCCAATGTGGTCTTCAGTTTAACAATGTATCTGTCAGGTTGCTGGTTACTGGTTTGGAAGCCATAGGTTTAAATGCCAAACAGTTGATGCTAAAACAGGTTCCCAGTTAATTTCTCTTAATAAAATCTCTAACTTCAGTGGATTGCTTTCGTTACTATTAGTTATGAAGACTAAGTATGGTGGTTGTTGGTTACAGCGCATTGAGTGTGCCAAGTATTTACTACTCTTACAATAGTTTAGCGTGAATCAGACCTAAGTTGATTACGGGGACTTGGGGTAAACTCAAGAACTTTTGGAAATGTTCCTACAATAGGGAAGTAGCAACGATGAATGTATTAGTTTTAGTAATTTTGTTATGCATTTTAGTTATGTGAACTTCTTTTTGCTTGGGGTTGAGGCTGTCAAGTGATCTTGTGGGTTGTGTAATAATGTGAAGCTTTTGAAAATTTGGAAAGCTATTTTTACCTAATTCCTGTAGGTCATTTCAGAGGTACATCGTAGATTCTACGTTTAAGGCTAATGCAAAAGAACTACTATGAGATTCAGGGCCTCTGTAACACGGTTTTTTGGACTTTGTTCCTTATCAAAGCATCGGATGTAGCTGAAAGTTGACATATGTATATTTTACAACCACACACAAATTTTGTCAGCATTATCAATAACCTAAACCCGATGGTTTTAATTTTTATAAAGTAAAAAATTATCTAGCTATCTAGCCGACGCCATGGCCAATGATTACAAGCCAAGAGTCGAAAAACATTCATTACGTAAGCAAGGTACCTTTTGACGAAATGTTGCCCCGCCCATCCACCAGGCAGAAACTCATTCACCTTGTTCCATCGGCTCTGAAACCCAAAGACTTTATGAATGGCGGAACGATCCATAGATGTGGGTGGGGTATCTGTGCTAGCGTAGTAATACTATTGTAGCAGTAGTGCTGCAACAGTATAGCAGTAATATACATGAATTAAACGTTTAGGCCAACTGCTGGGATCCTTGAGGAGTATTTAGCACTTCTTACAACTACTAGAGAAATGAGTTTTTATAGCCAGAAGTTAAATTTTCTAATCCAACAATGCCCATGATAGCCTTCAGTGTTATCCTGAATTATAACGAGGGCAAAGTGGGTGGAGCCTCATGAAGTCATCATCCTGACGATCATTATTGGTGAAGGTTTAAAGCCAAAATACCGTACCAGCTATTTTTTTTCAGTAAATAGGTAGATAGCCAATAAATAATAATTGCTTGACATTGGATATAGCAGTTATCAAATAAAGCTTGTCTACTATGTTTTTGTAAATTACCAACTATTCCCAACATCTTGCCAATCTGATTGTGACCTATAAAGTAGACTGTAATTTCTTAGGACACTTATTTTGGGAGTGAGACGAATAATCGAAGTGTTTTTGTATTTATTAACATATTTTGTTGGTTTGTTCATTATGACAATTATCAGTGGAGAGGTTTCAGAGTTCATAAAGGTGTACTGCTTTGCTTGTATTTAAATTTGTATGTCAATGTTGCCAGAGGTATAGCCTTCATTACGTATAGCTAATCATCCATCGAGAAAGAGGGAAGAAATGCTGTCATAAGTTACGTAACGAGTGCGTTCGAAACCTTTTCTCTGAGTAAGTTGGCCCGTCTTCAAAAAAGTCACTTTTACATTATAAGTACCAAATTTATTCAACCTATGTAATGCACAATACAGTCAAAATTTATGTGTAGATATAATGTGTATTCTGAATAAGCGTTATATTTATGAACTGCATAGATGAAAAGTTATTGCGAAAAAACCGTGTTACAGAGGCCCTGAATCTCATAGTAGTATTCTACGTCTGTTCAAGGGAGAAACTGTGATTTTCTTTCGGAAATGATTTGAGGCCAGTATGAATGTTGCGCTCGTAATAGCCTAAGCTTTTGGTACAGAGTTATTGAACGCAAATGGTTGAAAGTAAGTTATACATTGAAAAGATAAGTTGCTACAAAACGTCTAAAGCGTGGTCGATGGTTTATTGGTTTTAAGTTTTAATTGAAGCACCTAAATGTCACCCACGTAAGTAACGAGATGTGGTTTAAGGCTTTAATAAATATATAGGTTGAATTTATAAGAAGGTAAAATTCATACTGGTATTCTCAGGGAAACTAAGAGTAGATTGTGTTTCTTCATAGCATTGTTTGCTGTGTTTAAGAATTTTGTTTTGGACTGAGTGAGATGTATGACAGTAAAAAATTTTAAGTATAATGAAAGCTTACATAGTAGCTAGTTGTGTGCTGTTAGTGACATTAGTAATTCTTAAGTTTTAAAGTTTATTAGTCTGGGTTATTTTGGTTGGGTTCAGAGCTGCCCGTGAGTTATTGATGTGGAAGTAAAAGTCAATGTAAGTGAAAACAATTGCCATGAAAGGGAAATTTTAAAAAACTGGACAGAATCTTTTTAACACAAAGTTTATAATTAATTGGAGAAACGCAGCAAAAAGCCTTGGTTTGTCGTAGAAAACCAGTAAATGAAATAGATACTTCAATAAAGAGAGAACTCGAGACGAATCTGCGGTGTTATCATACAGTATTTCATTTACTTAGTGATGGTTCAAAGTATCTACCGCAGTAGATTCTACTCGTATTTTAATTTAGGATCAATGGAGGGAAAAATAGTCTTAAAAAGTGTACGTCGCCGTTCAATTGTTCTTTGCCTGTTTTACCATCTTAGGGGCCACCTTGCTTCATTAAATAATAAATGGCTGTTTGGGCATCTCAACAGACACTAAAGTGAAGTTTTATCTTTCGCTAAAGCGTTGGAGTTAATGATAAAATCTTAATTGGATATTTGGAAAATGCGTTGGATTTAAGTTAGGCGCCCTATACGGGGGATGATAAATCAAGAAACCTGGCGATTTTCATTCAATAACTGCCAATACTTTTAACCTTAGTCGGTGGATGTGCGCAACAGGTGTAGTTCGTGGTTAAAGAAAAATTAGAGATGAGGATTTTTGCATCTTGGACAGGTATATTTGCTTCTGATGAGCCACAATTGTCACAGGAATTCGATGGATAGTTCTTGGGGGAGCTTCAATTTCATACTTTTTTCGATAGCAGGCACATTTAGGTGGCGACTATGAAACCCCGAAGCAGTTGAACAAGTAACTAACGGAGCATCCAAATCCAATAGATGTTGTGCCATCAGGCCAAGGAAGGAGGAGTGGGCAGCAGATATTTTTCTTGGGCATAGAGTAAAGTATCCATAATCTATTAACGTTAATTAAGAGAGTGGTCGTAAACATTTTGTTGTTGACGATACTGGGTTTGAGTGTAAAATGTGCATTTAAGGAAATATGCGAAATAAATATGAGACTAAAAGTGCTTAGGAACTAAGTATTTATGAAATAGCATTTCCTATAGATTATCAAATCTTATATACTGACATGACTGTCAACGAGATCGATACAAAACTTTCACCAACAGTGTTAACGGTGGTGTTCTGTAAGCAGCAAGCCACCTCTTTATATACATATCTATATATATATATCTATAACATATATATATATAGATATATATATATATTATAAATATATACATATATATATACATATATATATATATATATATATATATATATAAATAATATATATATATATATCTATATATATATAGAACATCTATATCAGCAAATTAACAAAATTTTCAGTTCATTACTTTATTGAGGTAGCAACCATATACACAGATACATGTCTATATACTTATACAATTCATGATTGGGCCAACCTCCATAGAGAAGGCGGGCGATGTGGGCAATAACACAAAAAAATTACGGCTATACATAATTTTCTTTATTTGCTAAATGTTAGTAACTAAAACAACATGAAATATTAGGATACTTTCACCAATATAACAGGTTCATATTTGGTGGAAAAGAGAAAGACAGAACCATAGAATATAACAAGACAAAGATAAGTAGAGAGAAAGAAGAAAGAGAGAGATAGATACTAAGTTTCGTTTCTAGATTATGGTGTGAAGAAGCCTCATGTTCTTATTTTCTTCCTAGCACCAGGTCAGTTGCAAGATATCAGTTATTATCAATTTTACTATATTTCTTTCGTAAGGATATTTTCATCCTTGTTTTCAAGATGCATTGTAATAGAAAATAACTTAACTCAATTTCTGTGTTTCAAGAAGCAAAGTAGTTTTCTAGTGCCGATGTAGTTATAGCTAATTCTAATGTGTAGAAGAGTTAATATATTATTGTAGGAATTTAACTTTTCTCTCCTGTGAAGTCAACTGCCGTGGTCCTTGCCGTTCCCTGACCATTTCCTGTCTTAGGGAGGGTTAGGAACCACTAGCTTCTACCTTTGCATTGGCGAGTTAAGTTGCCTAGTATATGGCCATTCGTAGGGTGCAGCTTTTAGCCCCACTAATTCTATCAGGGCTTATTTCTTCTACCTTTTGGACCCCCTTTTAATATTCTAGCCTTAGTTTCTTAACTTCTGTCCTCTTATTCTGTCTCAAATTTGTTACCTTAATCTGTTTTCCTTCTTTTCTTGGAATGAAGCGCGTTTTGTAATTCACTTTATTTAAAAACAACAAAGTAAAAGTAGTGATATTTACAAAGCCTTCTGTATTCAAAATTTAAGGCTTATTTCAGTTTGACTAAATGGTAAACTAAAAAACCATCACATTTTTCCGACAATCTGGCAGATAACTTTGAACCAATATCACTTTTTTTTCATTTAATTTTGAGAGACTATAAATTACTTATCACTTTAAACCTTTGAAATATGCATGATCTTCCAAAACATTAGGATTAACTGGTAATCAAGTAAAAGGAACATAACTAAAAACACGTGAGCAAGTGTCAATATTTTATCATTATTATTAGTGTGATAATATACAATGAGTAGGATGTCCAACCTCCATCTGCATCTGTGACCTCACACAGACGATCAGGTATGGAATCTACAGCTTATATTATGTATCAGACGTGTGGGTTACGTATTTGATGTCCCTGGAACGTGTTTTACGCAGATATTTTTTTTCTTTATCAAGCACGCTTCTGCAATACATTTTCTTAACCTTACATGTCATGTCGTTTTCATTGTTGTATTTATCATTTGACGACATTATTGACTCTGTAATTGTTTTTAAATTGCAACAGTTTCTTCATTACACATCTTTGAGAGGCACAGTTTTTAATTGTTGTCATTATCGTCTGTATTAAACAGTATTATTTACATTAGTGTTCTAAGGATGCGTTCACACCAAATGCGTCGCCTTATATAAAAATGGCGTTGTTAGGATTTTGTACTTTATTTCTATATTGGATTTCAATTTACGAATCAAGTTATGCTCTAATAAAATTGTACTCCTTTATATCTGATTTTCACTTTTATATAGGACAAAATTTAGTATAATTAAATTTCGTTTTACCTTTTCTTTGTATGTATATGATATAAATTTAAAATTTTAAAACTTCCCTATAGTTTTTGAAAATCATTAAGGTTGTGCAGTTGATTATTATATATAATATATATTATTTCTCTTGATGTCTCGGCTAATTCATTTAGAACTATATCTCTTAGTTATTTTGTTAAATTCAATAAAAAGAAAACGTAGCTTAGAAAAATGGTAATTTTTTGCTCAGTTCCAATTACCCACCTGTAGTTAGTATTGTTTTTCTTGTAGACAAAAAGGTAAATAAAGGAAAATCCCTAAATATATTTTAATAGATAAGACGATAAGAGACCAAACAAAAAAGACACGCACTGCAAAAAGATCCCGTAGAGAGAGAGAGAGAGAGAGAGAGAGAGAGAGAGAGAGAGAGAGAGAGAGAGAGAGAGAGAGAGAGAATTGCAGCAATTTATAACACCTAGAAACAAGGCATGATTAAAAATCTTTCAGAATGTTTCCTGCTATATTTTGATGAATCGAAATATCTCTTGTGAAATATTGAAAATCAAGGAAAAAACGAGAGATATAGAGGAGAGTATATGAACTGGGTACTCCAGTTTGAAGAAAATGTGGCCTTACCTGGCCTTGGCAGCACCTGTTGTGTGACGTTGTTGTCTAGATGTTGTTTGAAATACGGAGAGAAGTCTAACGCAAAGATAGTCATGTTGTTTATAGGCTGCCTATTCACTGGTGAGGTTCCTCCTAATTACTGATGATGGAGGTGAACAGCCCAAGGAAATGGATTTGAACGAGAGAATTTCGGCCTGGCGAGACACCATCCAGTACCAGAGAGAACAGCAGGTGAACTTGGACAGGATAATTTTTCAGCTGCAGGACTTGTTTCATAAATCCATCTGTTACAATTGATTTTAGTTTGCAATGGATTTTAGGAGTGAACTGCAATACTTTATTTTATCTTTGAGAAAACTAAAGGTTTGTATTTCATAAAAGTTTTGAACTTTACTATATGGAAGGTTTGATTTTTATATGTAATAATTTGTTTTTGCTTTTGTTAATCGTTGAAGGGAAATGAAAGTTAGAGGGGAAATAAGTGAAAATATTTGTAAGAGTTTTATTGATTCCTGAAAGGGAAAGGAAAATGAGAGGATTGGTGGAGTGCCAGGATTCGAAGCAGAGGATACAGAGAAGATTCGTGGAGTGTCAGGAAAAGCAGCTGATTCAGAGAAGATTGGTGGAGTGTCAGGAGAAGCAAAGGATTGAGAAAAGATTGGTGGAGTGCCAGGAGAAGCAGAGGATTCAGAGAAGATTGGTGGAGTGCCAGGAGAAGATGAGGATTCAGAGAAGATTGGTGGGGTGGAAGGAGAAGCATAGGATTGAGAGAAGATTGGTGGAGTGCCAGGAGAAGCAGCGGATTTAGAGAAGATTGGTGGAGTGGCAAGAGAAGCAAAAGATTCAGAGAAGATTGGTGGAGTGCCAAGAGAAGCAGAGGATTCAAAGAAAATTGGTGGAGTTCCAGGAGAAGCAAAGGATTGAGAAAAAATTCAGGGAGCATCAGAAGAAGAAACATAAAATTCAGAGATGATTTGTGGAGTGCCAGGATAAAAAACAGAGGATTCAGAGAAGATTTGAGCATGCGAGGAGAAGAAGCAGAGGATTGAGAGAAGCCCCTGGAGAATTGAAAGGATTCAGTGGCATATTCTGGTTCTAAGGTTAAGCAGATGTGTTACTCTCTTTAGGGACGGCAGGCAAGGCTCGCCACGGGTCCCAGGAATGGGTGGGTGTGGCCCGCCAGGTGTCCCGGGACAGGCGGGGGAGGCCCGCCAGGAGACCCGGGGTGGGCGGGCGAAGCCCGCCAGGTGTCCTGGGACGGGCGGGCGTGGCTCACCAGGTGTCCCGGGGACTGGCGGGGGTGGCCGACCAGGTGTCCCGGGATTGGAGGGGTGCCCCGCCAGATGTCCCGGGACGGGCGGGGTGCCCCGCAAGGTGTCCCAGGACAGGCGGGGTGCCCTGCCAGGTGGCCCGGGACGGTCGGGGGTGGCCCACCAGGTGTCCCGGGACGGGCATGGTGCCCCGCCAGGTTCCCCGGGACGGGCGGGGTGCCCCCGCCAGGTGTCCCGGGACGGGCGGGGTGCCCCGCCAGGTGTCCCGGGACGGGCGGGGGTGGCCGACCAGGTGTCCCGGGATGGGAGGGGTGCCCCGCCAGGAGCCCCGGGACGTGCGGGGTGCCCCGCCAGGTGTCCCGGGACGGGCGGGGTGCCCCGCCAGGTGCCCCGGGACGGGCGGGGGTCGGCCCACCGGGTGTCCCACCAGGTGTCCCAGGACGGGTGGGCGAGTCCCGCCAGGTGTCTCGGAGGCCCGCCAGGTGTCCCGTGACGGGCGGGCAAGGCCCGCCGGGTGTCCCGGGACAGGCGGGCAAGGCCCGCTGGGTGTCTTGGGACGGGCGGGCGACGCCCGCCAGGTGTCACGGGACGGGTGGCCGAGGCCCGCCACATGTCCCACCAGGTGTCCCGGGATGGGTGGGGGTGGCCCGCCAGGTGTCCCGGGACGGGCGGGCCTGGCCCGCTAGGTTTCCCAGGACGGGTGGGGGTGGCCGACCAGGTGTCCCGGGACGGGTGGGGGTGGCCCGCCAGGTGTCCCGGACTGGGTGGGGTGGCCCCGGTTGTCCTTGGACAGGGGGGCCTTGCCCGCCAGGTGTCCCAGGACAGGCCGGCGAGGCCCGCCAGGTGTCCCGGGACGGGCGGGCCTGGCCCACCAGGTGTCCCAGGATGGGTGGGTGAGTCCCGCCAGGTGTCCTGGGACGGGCGGGCAAGGCCCACCGGGTGTCCCGGGACAGGCGGGCAAGGCCCGCTGGGTGTCTTGGGACGGGCGGGCGACGCCCGCCAGGTGTCACGGGACGGGTGGCCGAGGCCTGCCACGTGTCCCGCCAGGTGTCCCGGGACGGGCGGGCCTGGCCCGCCTCGTGTCTCGGGGCAGGCGGGCAAGGCCCACCAGGTGTCCTGGGACGGGCGGGCGTGGCTCGCCAGGTGTCCCTGGACGGGCGAGGTGCCCTGCCAGGTGTCCCAGGATGGGTGGGGATGGCCCACCAGGTGTCCCGGGACGGGTGGGCCTGGCCCGCCAGGTGTCCCGGGACGTGCGGGCCTGGCCCGCTAGGTGTCCCAGGATGGGTGGGGGTGGCCTGCCAGGTGTCCTGGGACGGGCGGGCCTGGTCCGCCAGGTGTCCCGGGATGGGGGGGCCTGGCCCGCCAGGTGTCCTGGGACGGGCGGGCGGGGCCCGCCAGGAGTCCCCGGACGGGCGGGCAAGGCCCGTTAGGTCTCGGAACGGGTGGGCGAGGGCCGCCAGGTGTCACGGGACGAGCTGGCGAGGCCCGCCAGGTGTCGCGGGACGGGTGGGCGAGGCCCACCAGGTGTCACGGGATGGGCGGGCGAGGCCCGCCAGGTGTTGCGGGACGGGTGGGCCTCAGGTGTCGTGGGACGAGCTGGCGAGGCCCACCAGGTGTTGCGGGACGGGCGGGCGAGGCCCGCCAGGTGTCGTGGGACGGGCGTGCGAGGCCTGCCAGGTGTCCCGGGACGGGCGGGCCTGGACTGCCAGGTGTCCTGGGACGGGCGAGGTGCCCCGCCAGGTGCCCCGCCAGGTGTCCCGGGATGGGCGGGCATGGCCCACCAGGTGTCCCGGGACGGGTGGGCCTGGCCCGCCAGGTGTCCCGGGACGGGCGGGCCTGGCCCGCTAGGTGTCCCGGGACGGGTGGGGGTAGCCTGCCAGGTGTCCTGGGACGGGCGGGCCTGGCCCGCCAGGTGTCCCGGGATGGGGGGCCTGGCCCGCCAGGTGTCCTGTGACGGGCGGGCGTGGCTCGCCAGGTGTCCCGGAACGAGCGGGGTGCCCCGCCAGAAGTCCCCAGACGGGCGGGGTGCCCCGCCAGGTGTCCCGGGACGGGCGGGGGTGGCCCACCAGGTGTCCCAGGACGGGTGGGCCTGGTGTCCCGGGACGGGTGGGGGTGGCCTGCCAGGTGTCCCGGGAGGGGCGGGCCTGGCCCGCCAGGTGTCCCGGGATGGGGGGGCCAGGCCCGCCAGGTGTCCCGGGACGGGCGGGCGAGGCACGCCAGGTGTCTCGGGACGGGTGGGCGATGCCCGCCAGGTGTCCCAGGACGGGCGGGCAAGGCCCACCAGGTGTCCCGGGACGAGCGGGCGGGGCCCGCCAGGTGTCCCGGGACCGGCGGGCGAGGCCCGACAGGTGTCTCGGGAGGGGCGGGCGATGGCCGTCTTGTGTCCCGGGATGGATGGGCGGGCCTTGACGGGTGGGCGGTCCTTGATGGGTGGGCGAGGCCTGCTACGGGTCCCGGGAAGGGGCAGGTGAGGCCCCCCAGGTGTCTTGGGACTGGTCGGCAGGGCCCGCCAGGTTTCTCGGGATGGGTGTGTGATGCCCGTCTCGTATCCAGGATCCAGGTGGGTGAGGCCCGCAAGGTGTTCCGGGAATGGTTGGCGATCCCCGTCAGAAGTTCTGGGACGGGCAGGCGAGGCCTGCTGTCCTAGGACACTTGTCTGGCCTCGCCCGCCCATCCTGGGACACCTGGCGGGCCTTGCCTGCCTGTCCTTTGACACCTGGTTGGCTTCGGCCGTCAGTCCCCAGATACCTGGAGGGCGGCACCCGCCTGTCCCAGGAACGTGCGAGCGAGGCCCGCCAGGTGTCATGGCGGTGTCCTGGGATGGGTGGGCAAGTCACACCAGGTGTCTGGGGAACAGGTTATCCCCACCAGGAGTCCCTGGACGGTCGGGGAAGCCCTGCAATTGGTCCACTTAATGCGACACATTTTCTGTGAATGCACCCTTGTTGTTTGTTATTATACTTATAAAAGTAACTAATTTTAAGGTTACTCTCTCTCTCTCTCTTGTTAGGCGTCCCAGGATGCGCAGGCGAGACCCGCCAGGCATCCCTGGACTGGCGGGTGAGGCCTGCCAGGTGTCCCGGGATGGGCGGGATAGGCCCGGTAGGTGTCCCGGGACGGGCGGGCGAGGCCCGCCAGTTTTCCCAGGGCGGGCTGGCAAGGCCCGCAATTGGTCGACTCGACGCGACGCATTTGTTGTGAACGCCCCCTTGTTGTTTGTTATTATACTTATAAAAGTAACTACTTTTAGGTTACTCTCTCTCTCTCTCCATTTTCTTTACTGATCTAAATTGCCAGCATAAGATAGAGATAAAAAGAAAATATATCATTAATGAGTTGTATGTAGGGGTACCACTTCCAGTCAAGGATTCCACAGTTCCACCCAATCCTCCCCATCCTCTTTAGCAATGTGACACTCATTACAGCGATTACACGGTGGATGCATCTGTCCACATCGCTGCAGGTTATTCCGAGACATACCGTCAATTAAGGCAACGAGGTAGGTTCTCAAGCAAACTATCTAATTCCTGTTATAAAACAATAATAATCCTGTGCTCTCTCGCTAGTGAGAACATCCGGTCTTGCGACGTATTCGCTGGAATGATAACAATAACAATATAGTGGTTATTTATTGATGATGGTGTAATACACCGCTCTAAAGCATAGTGAGAGGAAGAAGTGTTTTGGTAGTACGTATACATACATACTAGGCAGCTAGATGTTTGCTATAAGCGTTGATGATATAAAATATTAGGTTTATACCAAAATCGATGTTCTTGGTGTATCTGAAACTTGGTTAGAACCTAGTGCGCCAGATATATTGACATTGAGGGTTATCATGTTATAGGTGTGACAGTAGGATAGGAGGCGGAACTTGTATTTATGTACGTAGAAGTTTAAAAACCTAGATTAAATTTTGATATAGATAGTTTTGCTGGAGTTGAGGGCACCCGGATACAAATGCAAGAGAAAAAATTATCTTCATTTATTGTAGGATGTTTGTATGGACATCCACACGCATTATCAAACAGCTTTGAATAATTATATCACAGATAAACTGCAATTGTTGTCCCTTCGAAATAGAAATTTCTATCTTTTAGGTGATTTTAACGACTTTCTGAACAAACAATAAGTTGGGTAAACATTTTCAGAATACAGAATTTGCAACAAATTATAACCGAGCCAACTCGTGTTACCCCTACTAGTAGGACACAGATTAGTCAATGGCCGAAAGATTTTTTTTACTAAAGTGCTTCCATGGCATTTTTCTGACTAAGAGTCCTTGTTAGCCAAAATCAACGTAGTAAAGCCAAAACGAAAGGTGGAAGAAAAAAAAAGTTTCGTTCCATAAAACAGTATATCACTGCAAATCTATTTTGTTCAAGACTGCTCGAGTCGTTGGTTGAGCTAAATGAAGGGCTAACTACACATGACGTCAATAAACGGGTAAAGATTTAGCAAAGAAGTTCAATAAAGACTTAATTCATGTGCCCCGTTTTTACCAAAATTTCAACGAGGCTAAGGTAAATATACCAAACGAGAAATCTTAAGACATAACACAAAATTGTAATCATCGATTAGAAACTGCTAAAAGATTAAGCTTTTCGCGCTGTTGGCCAAAAAGTGTTTGACGAGATTGAAAATGAGAAAGTGTGTGAAAACGGGTATCCTGGACAAATAAATACGCCCAAACAGGGCGTATTTATTGACAACTATTCCTTATTTTAGACCCCCAACCAGTAAGTCTTGAAAATAAGATTAATAAAGTTTTGGAGCTCAAAAAAAATAATACGCCCACGATGGCATACCTATTCGATTCATAAGACTCGCTACCCGTTCTGGAAGTATACCTAACAGTAACAGAAACTGTTAGTTGTTACTGGGTATTTCAACATGTGACGTTGAGGATCCAAGTACTACCGCCCCATCTCATAATTGCGTGTTTTGTCAAAGGTGTTAAGAAAATAGTTACAAATCAACTGTCAAGATCTTCATGAAAACCATATCCTTTTAAATACGCAGAATGGATTCTGACATTTATTTACTGAAAGCTTTGCACCAAATCATGGACATACTCTATATTATAATAATGATGTAAGTAAAGTTTCCCTAATAACACTGTAACTTATCGAAAGTTTTTGACAGCGTCTTCTGCTGTTTATTGAATAAAATGGGCAACTTGAGTATCGATGAATTTTGGTTTGATGATTATCTTAGAACAGTCTGTCGAAGTAAACGGGCATATTTCTTTGAACAGAACGTGAACTTTGGTGTGCCACAAGGCTCGGTGTTGGGCCCAATATTCAATATTTTCATTGATGCTCGGTCTATTCACTCTGGTGATACAATGTTGAAGCCTCAACGTAAAAGGCCGAGATAAACGTGGATAGAGTAACGGCATATTTCACATCAAATGGCCTTAAAATACAACGAAAACTAATTTCATTTTTGTTGGCTCATTCATATCTTCGGCGAAATGCAGATATCAATAATATCAAAGAAACAGAAATTAAGCCTAGCATCAGTGTAAGAAGCTAGGTAATCATTATCGACATTTTAATTCAAAGCTCAAATTGCATAACGAAGAAATATGGGGGAGCGGGGAGAGGTGGCTGCAATTAAACTTGCGTAGTTGATTTACAAAAGGTGCAAAACTTTGATATAAAGATATAGTAAGAACGGGAAGGAAATATGACCACGCCACACCATTATAAAGAAACTAAATTAAAAATTCATCATGTGTTACAATATAATCTATTATTTCTCTTCAGAATCTTGAACGGAAATTTGCCTGTATGGGCATTTCATATTTCAAAAGTGAACCCTGCATCAAATAAAACAGTTAAATAACTTTCATATCCCCAGAACTGGGCAAAAATAGTTAAGGCTTTGGCAGTTAGGGGACCAACACTTAGGAACAGCCTGCCTGCGAATGTTAGGTAATGGAATCGTATTTCAGTTTTTAAAATGGAAATAAAGTACGTTGAAAAAATTATTTCGAACTAATTTGACATATTTCCAAGTCTTTCAAATAATTATACTAGGTTAAGAATCTAGCCTTTTATTTGATAAAGATGTTTTTATTATACCACGTACACTTCATAACGGATGTCTGTTCAATATGTAAATTTACCACAAACTGTGAATACTGTGTCCAGAATAAATTTTTACATAGTTTTAGAATAAGTTTCTATAAAGGCATTATATGGTCTTGTTGTTCTTTATTTTTCCCCCAGACAACAGCCGTTTAAAATTATTTATGGTATCATTTTTAGTTTTGTATTCGTGTGTTTTTATGTAAAACTACCCATTGTAAACTAAAATGTGGAATAAAGGTTTTATTGTTATTATTATTGTGGAATTTTGAGATCGTAACAGTTTTCACCTAACGAACTAGTTAACACAAGTTCTTGATAGATGTGAGGTCTTGACCCGATCTGAGAAAGGTGTCCAAATATGTGTATACACAAGGTGTTTCTTTGAGTGAAACTTTAAAAAATTGATCAATCTAAGTGAGAAATATTGGATTTCCCTTTCTGGTTTTAGAGATGAGACAGTTCGAATCTACTCGGGATTTCTTGAAATGTAGTTAGTCTTTGTTGGTAGTGACTAGTTCCATTCGACAGTACTTGATTTCATTAAAGTTTTGATAACGGCAAGGTCGAAAAATATCATGGGTTTTTCTAAGTATAAATTAAACCTCCTTTTAGGAGTTCTCGTGTTATTGCAACTGCATCCATTACAAACCTTTAAAATGTTTTCTCGGAATCTGTTTAGAATTCGCGATCTATAAGAAATTAATTTACTCACTACTGCCACAGCTTGTGATGCTATGCGTTATTTACCTTGCTCCGAAGATGCAAAGAACTTTGTCTACCAAAAGGTGGAAGTACTTCGTCAGAGACTACTTGAATTGCTGGGTACACAATTGTTAGTATTGTAAAGCTGAATGCAAAGCCCGTCTGTCTAGGCATGATAAAGAATCTCTTCTCTTTGTGGTGAAAGTGCGCTCATTTGAAAGGAGCTTATTTGATCGCAATAAAAAAATTAGACACACAAAAGTCATATAGCTTAGAAGTGTTTAAAGTTTTTAAACTATAGATATTCTCTCATTCTAATGCAGTTCTGTACTAAATATTCTCACGTTTTATTGCAGTTCTGTATATTTCGTGCAATGTTAGATTTCTTGATAAAATAGTTCGCCTGTATTTAACGAATAATTCGGACGCTAATGTTGGTTATGACGGAAATGGAGGTTGAAGAGAATATCTAAGAAGGAACGTGGTGGTAATGTTTGTAAACTGGTGAGTGTTCGTTAAATTTCTACGCAAACTTGTGAAGTGTTGGTGTGTCACTACATATTTTGGAACTTGAGTAAGCAATGTTAAGAGTTCAAACACCCTGCTAAACATGGGTTTCGGAATCTATCTAATGGTAGGTGTAAGACAATATATGATTATATCTTGAATAGGGGAAAGTTGATGAAAAATAAATTGATGAAAACAGTTTTTCATTGGAACACTTTTAGATTCGTTAGTCGAGTAACTGCCGGACTTATTTCATCAATTTTAAGGTACTCAAAAGATGCCGGGTGACATTTTGACATTGGTGTGCATGACTAACTTATGTTTACCAAACTTGAAATAACCCAAGAAAGGGGGAGGGGAGGGGAAGTAGGTAATAAGTGCATTATCTTTATTGGCAATAAAAATACTTTCTGTGAATAGTGTGTTAATGTCGGGCATCACCCTTAATTGATGAATGGTTTCTATTGGAGTTAATATTAGTGATCTTCAGAGTCTCCGTGTCACCAGCTCTTATCACAGAATCTTGTTTGTGAACTTTTAACTCATTGCATGCATTCTATGCCTAAACTAGCTATAGAAACAACGCTCATTGGATAGAAAGCTTTAATATGCTTAAGAATCTTAATGAGATCATTAATTAAACTTTGAATGCCAATTTATTCTAAAGGCTACGTGCACTTGAAATAACTGGTAATAGGCGTAGAGTGAGGTAAGAAAAATGGAACGAGTAATTTGAACTTCAAGCTGACGAACCCATTTTCAAGATTTAAAGAATTTAATTGCAATTGCTTCCGATTATTAGTACGTAATATCTTGAACTTGGCAGATATTTTCTACAGATTTTTGATAACCTGGTCGTTGACGTACTGACGAAATATGGTAAAAAAAAAAGAAAAAAAGGAAGAGTATAGGTTTCTTCTTGTTTGCTTTAGTTCCGTTTTTTATGTTGTTTCATCCTTGACTGTGTATGTTCATTTTGGCTGTGCTGTGTAATACCCAATTTACGTCTTTACAATTTTCAGTTAAAAACTCCGACTTCAGTTAAAGTCCGTTGGAGAAAATATTTTTCTTGGTCAAGTAATGACTGGAGTTGTCAATAAAATGTAGCCTACAAGGTTGCCTTAGCGAAGCTGTTCAGTTGCTTGTATGATGTGAGAACAATCAAACGGAACGTAGCACTATTCCAGCGATTTGCTTGAATAACTAGCTCTGCCGTACTTGTGCAGTTCTCTACAAGCATTTAAAGTTCTTGGGGTAAATTGCGTTATCATCTTAAGACCTGTTTGTTAACCGAGTGCATTTTTGACAAGAAAGGAACGGGGCTTTTCTGACCACAGCCTTCCTGAAATAATACACTGATGTATTTATTATCAATAAATATAATCTTCATAGACATCTGGATGTAACAAATTCAGCTCTGAGTAGCACCAGTATTCCTAGAAGAAAGAGCCGAGGGATTGCCAAAATGACTTGCTATCTCTTGCATTGTTACTTCCTTTTGTTTGGTTGCACGACGATGACAGAGAAGAGGAGAGCCAGTAGGCACATAGAGGCGTAGAACCAATTTGTTCCGTAGCTCCCAATTGCATTCTGGAAAGAGAGCAAACCAGTGGAAAGTTAAAGGCGTGAAGACGAAGGCAGCGGTCTAGTTAAATAGTCATGGGCATTCAGAAATTTATCGCGACATTAATCATCGTAATGCAAATTTGTGAAGATTTATTTAAAATGGTCAATATCAATTATTTACTTTTAGTACGAAATCGCTTTTGCAAGGATAACATAACTTTGTAACATTTCCTAAGATCAAAATACAAAATCTTAATTTAAACAGGAGTCAATTAACAATGGTTTTCAGACAAATCGGTTGGGAGAACCAGTGGTTTTAGTCTTCTATATCTTTTAACAGAAAAGATTGCGATAACTATTTTGAGGGTGTAGTTTGTTAGGAAAGAACTTTTATGCGTATTAGCACAAGTTCCGAATTTATTCATACTTTAAATTTTGTAATGGGATATATTCTAATATTGGATCACATTTGTCATACTTGACATTCTGATAGTCGTGATAACATGCAATATGAATATTGCATGTTATATATCCCCAATGAGGCATACAGTATATTAGTTGGTCGTTTGACAGCGAATTACAATGGTATATTTTATTGAAAGAATCTTATTTTTTAACATTGCTTGTCCCTTATAACAAACTTCCACATCAGAGAATAATTTGAGTTAAAGCAGAATGACTTGAGGTATTAAGAATTCTATCCGCAAAGAAACAGACTCTGTTCTAGCAGGAGAAGGGACCAGGAACATCAGGTTTTTCTTTCTAGTCTGAGTAAACTTCTTCCTGCTTTGCACAAAGTAGTAGAAGCAAGATAACTATTAAGGGATTCAGAGCCGACGAAACACTGTTTTTCGGCACACCTTTTTATCAAAACATCGGATTATGGTGATAGTTGGCAAGTGTATATTTTATAACTATACCTAATTTTTGCCAGTATTAGTTAGTGCTTAAGTTCGATTGTCTTTATATCTATAGAGCAAAATGAAGTCGCCGATGCTGCAACCGAGAAAATCACAGGAAAGGATCCAACAACCGTTCGTGACGTTAACAAATGACGTCATGAGGCCTCGGCCATCCACCAGGTAGGCAGTAAGTCACTAACACAGGCTAGGCCAAAGCTTGGTCGAGGCTTCAACAAATTCGATAATGGCCGGCAGGATATGGAATTGTCGCCGTGGTTGCAAGAATGCATTTGTGCTACGGCTTGTCACTTAGTATACAAGAGAGAAGACCCGTGTCAAGATTTACTATAACGTGATTAGGTAATTTCTTTAATAGTGGGTATTAGTTACGTGGCAACACATCTCTTGCTGCAGCAAATAGTTGACTATAGTGTCGAAGAATGAGGTAAAACTAACCGGATATTTTTTATTACCGCCCTGAATAGTGTGGATCTAACAAATGAGCTATAGACTGGTTCATAATGTGGATGATTTACAAACATTGAATTATTTGTGAAGTAGAAACAATACGAATATCAAGAAAATGGAAGATTTCTTAGCTAACAACAACTTAGTCCTACAAGGTCGGCTCACTTCCTCCCCCCTAAACCGGCCCCACTCACCCACCAAATCCCCCAGGTAGGCGGAGCTTAGTCTCATTGCGTCAGCAGATGAATTGCCGTAATTAGCAGGTACCTTAAGATATGTCATCGCCTACGTCGTTACCCCAGGTGGAAGGCGATCCCACCCAATTGAGCAGATTCTCTCTCTCTCTCTCTCTCTCTCTCTCTCTCTGTGCCTTGGTCCCTACAACTACCATTTGGAAGTTTCAGTGTAACTTCTACAGACCAATGAGAACTTTCTCAAACTGTATCTCAGATTTAGAGAACACCATGAACGCTGGATCGCTGAGTGGAATGCAACTGCTCAGAGCAGTGTATGTGGAAAACACCAACTTTCTGTTCCTTAATAAAATTCCATTAATAAGAACATGAACTCTGCAGCACAGTGGATGATAAGTTATTAATGCAAGGCAGGGGTACTCAACGCACATGCTTTCCAGTGATTTTCGTTA
>NC_087211.1:55523565-55618565 GCF_015104395.2 Macrobrachium nipponense
AAGGGACGTTAAGTGTTTAGCGCCTTCGACTATTAGGGGATACAGAGCGATGCAGGCTTCAATTTTTAACCCTTAAACGCCGAAGCGGTAAAAAAAAAATGTCTCCCGTGTGCCGGAGACGTTTCAGAGTGAGCGCGGAAGCGGAAAAAATATTTTTTTCAAAAAATCACAGCGCGCTTAGTTTTCAAGATTAAGAGTTCATTTTTGGCTCCTTTTTTTGTCATTGCCTGAAGTTTAGTATGCAACCATCAGAAATGAAAAAAATTATCATTATCATATATAAATAATGCGATATATGATAACGCAAAAATGAAATTTCATATATAATTGTATTCAAATCGCGCTGTGCGCAAAACGGTTAAAGGTAACAAGTTACTTTTTTTTTCGTTGTAATTTACACTAAATTGCAATCATTTTGGTATATAACACATTGTAAAACGATAAAAGCAACACAGAGAAAATATTATCACAAAATAAAGCATGAATTCGTAACGCGCGGACGTAAACAAATATTTTTTTCAAAAATTCACCATAAATCTAAATATTGTCCTAGAGACTTCCAATTTCTTTCAAAATGAAGACAAATGATTGAATATTACTATACTGTCAGAATATTAGCTTACAAATGCAGTTTTCGACCATATCTGACGAGTTAAAGTTGACCGAATGTCAAATTTTTTTACATATATTTTTTTATATGCAATTATTTCGGAAATAAGAAAAGCTACAACTTTCAAATATTTTTCGTTTTATTCTACATGAAATTGCGCACATTTTCATATATAAAACTCTATGAAATACCTAATATGAAACGGAGCAAATATTCCGAGAATGGGACTTACGCATTTCGGAGATTTGTGGCAGAGAATCCGCGCGCGGAGGGAAGGAAAGTTTTTTTTATAAATTCACCATAAATTTAAATATTGTGCTAGAGACTTCGAATTTGTTTCATGATGAAGATAAATGACTGAATATTACTAGACTGTAAGAGTTTTATCTTACAATTGCGTTTTTTGACCATTTCGGTAGAGTCAAATTTGACCGAACGTGGTTTTTTTTCTATTTATCGTGATTTATATGCAAATATTTCAAAAATGAGAAAAGCTACAACCTTCAACTATTTTTTATTGTATTATACATGAAATTGCGCACATTTTCATATATAAAACTTTATGTAACGGCTAATTTAAAATGGTGCAAACATTACCACAATCGCACGTATGATTTTTTCGGAAGAGTTACTGCGCGGACGTAAAGAAAATGTTATTTTTTTTCATAAATTCACCATAAATCGAAATATTGTGCTAGAGACTTCCAATTTGTTGCAAAATGAAGGTAAATGCTTGAATATTACTAGAATATAAGCGTTTTAGCTTACAATTGCGTTTTTCGACCATTTCGGTAGAGTCAAAGTTGACTGAAGGTTGAAAATTTGTCACATCATTTTTATATGAAAATATTTCAAAATTGATAAAAGCTACAACCATGGGTTGTTTTTAGTTGTATTGTGCATGAAATTGCGCACATTTTCATATATAAAACTTTATGTAACGGCTAATTTAGAATGGTGCAAACATTACCACAATCGCATGTATGATTTTTTTCGGAAGAGTTACCGCGCGGACGTAAGGAAAAAGTTTTTTCATAAATTCACCATAAATCGAAATATTGTGCTAGAGACTTCCAATTAGTTGTAAAATTAAGGTAAATGATTGAATATTACTAAAATATAAGAGTTTTAGCTTACAATTGCGTTTTTCGACCATTTCCGTAGAGTCAAAGTTGACCGAAGGTTGAAATTTTGGCACTTATTGTTATTTATATGAAAACATCTCAAAACTGATAAAAGCTACAATCATGAGTATTTTTTTTTTTTTGTATTCTACATAAAAATGCGCACATTTTCATATATAATACTCCATGTAACGGCTAATTTAAAATGGTAAAAAAATTATGTCAGACGAAATAATTTCCGAGATGTGTCACAGATACTTTTTAGTGCGGCAAGAAAGAAATTCGCGCTTGCGCGCCTGCATAACGATTGTAAACAAAACAACACCTTGATCCAAGAACTCCCAGCATCCCCCAAGGCGCGTGATTCAAGAGTTTTAGGCTGGTAGGCCTAAAAGTATTTTTCCGCGAATTTTTAAAAAAACTTTTGTATGTCGACGTAAAATACGTCCAGTCGGCACCCGAGAGACAAAAAATGTCAACGTAAAATACGTCCAGTCGGCGTTTAAGGGTTAAACAGAGGACTAGACCTATCCACGAATAGTGATCTTTCCGATCTAATTAAATTGTTTGAGACTTCCAAATCGTCAAAGGGCTCGATAGCATGGAATCTCGATATAGTTCTTAAATGGCTTTCAGGTCCTCCCTTTGAACCGTTACTTTCTTCGTCTATGAGGAATCTCACCAAGAAGACATTATTTTTAGTTGCATTGGCATCAGCTAGACGAGTTAGCGAGCTACACGCGATGGACAAAAAAGTGGGATTTTCTCAAGGCGACGCAGTTTGCTCCGTGGAGCTCAATTTTCTCGCGAAAAATGAAAACCCTTCTAATCCGTGGCCACGTAACTTTGTTCTCAAAAACCTGACAGACTTGATAGGCCAGGAAGAAGAAGAACGACTCTTATGTCCCATGCGGGCATTAAGATATTACCTCCGCAGAACAGAGTAGATTAGAGGTCAGTCGAATCGTTTGTGGTGCTCTGTTAAAAATCCCTCTCATCCCCTCTCAAAAAACGCTATTTCCTTTTTTCTGAGAGAATAAATTGTCGAAGCACATTCTCAAGCTAACGATGCAGTGTTTCCTTTACTGAGAGTGAAAGCGCGCCAAGTTAGAGCGGTAGCGACTTCCCTCTCTTTTCGACACAACTTGTCGCTATCCACTATCCTCCAAAGTACCTTTTGGAGGTCTAAATCTGTGTTTGCTACGCATTACATATTTTAAAGAAATCGAGACAGTGTTTGAAGATTGTAAGTCTCTCTGTCCACTTTCGATAGCTGGCATGGTGTTGGGAGAAACGACGTAGGGGGTTGCTCCCTCTGTTAGCCTATGTTTTGCCTTGTACCAAGGTTGACGAGTTAAAGGGAAGTCTGGGGGTACAATGTACCTGGAGTACTCACCAGTCATTTTAGTGTTAGTTTTGGTGGGTAAAGGTTTTTATTTTGGTGTAGGTGACAGTTTTTTCATGTTGGTTATTTCTGGTCTTAGCCCAGGGCAAGGGCAATATTTTGTTGTATCTTCATTGAGTTAGCGGTGAACACCATGACTACGAGGATCTTCCACTCCATGTAGAGGCACCCATTTGTCATATTCCAAGCCTTCTACTATGTAAGATGAGCACTGACCAGAGGCAGTATTCTCCTGCAGTAGCGCTCTTACAAGGTAAGGTACGACAGGCACTAACTGTGCTTTTGGGGGGTAGTTTACAGTTTAGTTGCCCAGGCCGCGTAACACCATTTTGCCCGGTCCATAATCACTCCGCCACGGTAAGTAGTTCACGGACCCGACGGTCACCCTGCCCGAACATGCTTCGACCAGTCAGACTTTCAAAACTTTCGCCAAAACAAACGGCTGCCATCTTGTTTGTATTAGTCAGCCGATTCCCCTGCAGACGAAACCCGGGGGCAACTAAACTGTAGTTTACAGTTTAGTTGCCCAGGCCGCGTAACACCATTTTGCCCGGTCCATAATCACTCTGCCACGGTAAGCAGTTCACGGACCCGACGGTCACCCTGCCCAAACATGCTTTGACCAGTCAGACTTTCAAAACTTTCGCCAAAACAAACGGCTGCCATCTAAAGTGTTCGTCCGCTGATTACCTAGCAGATGTTCCCCTTGGCCAACTAAACCGTAGGAGCTCCATTATTTATTATCAGTTTTTATAAGAATCTTGCTGAATGTTGATTGTATGCTAGGCCCCTTTTATTCATTTCTACCACCTTTACCGTGACGATACCCTTGGCCAGGCCGCGCAACACCTTCTGCACGGCCCTTAATCGCTCCGCCGAGGTAAGTAATTCCCTGACCCGACCCTGCCCGACCATGATTCGACCTCAGTAAGTTCCTTTGTGTCAGCATATAAACATTCATCATGTCTGTTTCTTCCACGTCGTATCCCGCGCACGTGCAATTTGCCGCCGCCATTCCAGTTACTATACTGGACCTTGTGATTCTTTGCCGTGGTGAATGATCCCAGCCAGAAAGAAAAGATTTGTGCGCCCCGAAGACACTGATGATTCCGGTTTCCAACTCTAAGCTTGACTTTATTTCTTGGGGGAACTCGGGCCGAGCACGGATTTGACGCCTCCCAATATTAAGGTCAGTTAATCGATGTATCTGTAAGATATGTTCATTTGTTCAGGTTGAAACCAAGTAGGTAATATATAGCAGGAGTGTTTTTATTGGCAAGCGGAAGTCAGGGCTGCTCACCGTATCCGAACATTCACGTGCGCTAGCAGTCCACGTGTTCGAACTATGAACTCGGACGTGACTTTAATCCATGTATTCTAGCAAATATTAAGTGTTAATGAAATGATCGCTAAAATTATAGCAATACAATGCTTGCTTACAGAACTCGCCATAGGTTAGGGTGGTTCGTTTGGTTAGGTTACAATCACTTTGTTCATACCATAAGGGGGGGTCCAGGCCCCCGGCCAGGTAAGGGCACATGCCCTAAGTCCGGTTAGGTCGGTTCCTTTGGTCAGGTCGCAATCACTGTTACCATATTATGATGGGTGTTCGCCCCCCGGCCAGGTAAGGGCACGAGGCCTAAGTTTGGTTAGGTTGGTTCGTTTGGTTACGATCAATTCAGTTGGCCAGGTACTGCATTTCATGCATGAACGTTCTATTAGGCTAATAGCCTATATGTTCGGTCTACGAATGTTGAGTAGGGGAACAGTTTAGTAACCTAGGCCACACATCTCATGAACCGATTAACTAGTAGGCGATAACCTTGGCCAACTAAACTGAGTAAGGGGGGACAGTTTAGTTAGCATGACCGAACGTGGAACGAATGTAGAGTAGGAGGACAGTTTCATTACCTAGGCTCATCTCATGAACCAACCAACTAGTAGACGTTAAACCTGGCCAACTAAACTTGAGTATGGGGAACAGTTTGGTTAGCCTAACCGAACGGGAAACGAATGTAGAGGTAGCTGCTACAGTTTAGTTGGCCACTGGTTTTGTCTGCTAGGGTTTCGTGGTTTTTCCGTGTTAATTGTCGTCGTCTGTTTCCCCCCCCCCCACCCCCCCCCACCCAAAAAACCCCGGTTTCCCAATAGGTCCCCCCTTACCGTTTTCATTAATTTTTAACCAAAACTCGTATGTTCTCCCTCCACCCAAAAACCCCGGTTCCCAATAGGGCCCCCCATTACCGTTTTTTTAGTTTTTTTGGTTTTCTAACACTACACAGGTTTTCAAAACTAGCGCCAAAACAAACGGGCCGCCATCTTGTTTGTATTAGTCCGCCGATTCCCCAGCAGACGAAACCCGGGAACAACTAACCTGTAGCCGCTCCCTTTGGGTATACTTTATTTTCAAGAATCATATGTTATTTTTGAAGTAAAACTTACATCCACAGCCCCATCCTTGCAATGGGTAATCAGCTGTATAATTGTTCGGTAAGACTGCAATAAAAATGGAATTTTCATTATAAAATAAAATTTTATTGCATACTTACCGTACAATTATTAATCAAAGCCCTCCCTCCTCCCCACAGGTGGATGGCTGGGCAGAACGAATTGATGTTACCTGGGCAGTTGTACCTGTAGCTCCCTCGAGTGGAGGGAGATGACGTCACCTACATCAGCGATGGCGGCGCCACCGCAGAAGTTTTGAATCTATTGTCTGCCATTCGTAGGGAACCTACAGCTGTATAATTGTTCGGTAAGTATGCAATAAAATTTCATTTTATAATGAAAATTCCATTTTCTTTCAGATGACTCCACAGCCTGTGCCCTTGAACAGTGAATGCCAATATTCTCCAGCTCTGTATTTAGAAAAGGGTTGTAACTGTAGTGAAAGTTGCCGGTAAGCATCTAATCGTTAAATATGTGATTCAGTGAAGTTTAGGTAAATGTGGTACACTGTACAAAGAGACACATAGTGTTGTGTAGTGGCCATAATGGTGATATAAGATCCTGCCTGTAAGAAGTCCCTAGTCTCTCCTATTAAAAAGGCTTTTCAACTTTCTCGTTGTCATAAGTTCAAATAACTTTGGTAATTATCTTCATTTAAAAGCACTTTTAAGAACTGCTTTGTTATTTTCGCTATCTTTCACTGTCATGACATCACTATTTTTTTTTGATTACCTCTAGTATTGTTAATCCAGCAAAATGTGATGTGTGGGTACATTCGCCAAGGATGATTCTGGCACATTTTCCAATGCGTTCCAGACGAGTTTACAAAGTAGTAACTAGCAACTTTCATGATGCTATACCTCACATCTTCTGACAGTGATATGACATCACTCAGGCTGTCACGAGAGTTGAAACCCTCCAATGTTCTCTCTTGCCATAAAACGACCTCCACTGCTCCTTAGGCCATGCCCAGCATTCTATGCAAGGATTCGTAATAGTACAAATATTAGAATGACGCCTACTGCACGTTATGTGAGGGTCAGTCACTGCCGAAGCCAGAAAACAAGAACACGGCAAACCTGGAACTCTGGGGCACATACGCTGATGCCGAGAAGGAGCAGAAGAAGCCATAATATCAGCCAAACACACACACACACTGAACGCAAGCGAAACGGGCATTGAGCTGGGAAAAGGCCAAGCGAGGTTAACATGACTCGCCCAGAAGGTCAAAAGAAAGACTTTTTTTTTTTTTTTTTTTTTTTTTTTTTTTTTTTTTTTTTTTTTTTTTTTGTTTTTTTTTTTTTAAACCGTATCCAGCTAGGCGCAAGAAATTATCCTATTGTTAAGACCTCTGGTTTGTAGCTATATAAAATACAAATTGCCTTAGAAAATTTTTAATCATAAATTTTTTTTCTAAAGTTTTCACTTTTGTTCTTGTTGATTTTAACAGATACCAACTACAATATTCCCCTTTAAGATATTAGGTAAATTAAATATTGAAACTTTATACATATATATTTATCTGTACCCAACAATATATTTACAGTCTCAACAGCACTTTTTACATAGACCTGTAAATTTTCATATAAGAAATCAATGTGAATAAATAAGTAGATACTTAAACAAATGAATGCAGTGTATTGTCAAACAGTTACCACATAGAATTAGATGTATAAACATATAGTAGTACATACCTTGATTCATGAACACATTACCCCATGAACAAATTGATTCATGAACAAAAATTATAAAGGCAATTTGTACCTGTTGATTCACAAACTCATTTTTGAAAAATGAACATTTGAAAATTGCAGACAATCACTCATCTCATGGGTGCATTCCGAGTCACTATTGGGGTCACGAGTCACTATGGGGTCACCATCTTTTTATTGCGTGGTAATATTAGTATGTACATCTCCCAAAGACTTCCACCCACGAATAGTCATTTTTATTTCAGTCTTGAGTAGATGTGCATGCGTTCATTTGCTTTAAACTTTGTGCTTTTAAAAAAAAAAAAAAAATTTTTTTCATAATGGCTCCTTAAAAAAGTGAAGAGTGATGGTGAGTAGGTGCAGAAGATGATAAATATTGAAATAAAGAACAAAATTATAGAAAAGTTTTGCTGTCCAGCCACTACAACTATATTTCATATTGCAAATGTTTGGTTGTCCCCCAATTCCACCTTTAGATCCTTGTACTTTATGTCCTTTATTTTCTGGACCTCGTTTATCTTACTGTCCCACTGCTCCAATTCCATCTTTTCAATGTTTTTTTAGCATTGGTTGCCAAAAGGATCCCAATGTGCTTGGCTTGACAACCCAGTTGTGTAATTCACCCAGTGCCCTTCACGGAGGTTGATAATCTCATTCATGAGTTCAACAGACTTGAGTGTAGGATGCAGGCTCTGTCTTCTATCACCCAAATGGGCATAGAGGCCTTGCTGGGTGCCAGACAGGATTCTAGGACTTCTTTTGAACTTCCCCTGTCGATTCACGCTCAGTCCGTCTTGCAATGTGTGAATGCTTTGGTTTTGGTCCAAAATGGCTCGCTTGAGTTCCAATAGATCATCCAAGTTTTTTCCTCCTCTCATGCGGTATAGGAAATACTACTCCACTAATGTAGTTCATTTGATGCCTCGTCACCTTAACCCGGACGTGATCTGTCTTAAGCCCGGTCTAGCTTTGGAGCAGGTTAGGCCAGAAGGTCCTTCTTTTCGTCACAAGAGGCCTTAGCTATGGAGAGACTACAGCGGCTTTCATCTTCCAGACAGTCTTTGGCTGGACTTGTGGTCCACTGCGATAGCCAGGATTGCTGTGGATAGGACTGATGAAGGCATAGTGAGTTCTTCCTCATTAACTAGACTGTTACAGTCCGGTGCTAAAGCTATTTCATACCTGGCTCACCTTAGTGCGAACTTGTGGGCCAACCACCTCCTGGCCAGGAGAGACACAGCACTGTCTTAAGGTGGCGAGTTTGGTGTGCTCTTGAGTCTTTGTCTGCTCTCAGGAATGGGGATCTTCTTGATTCACAGTTTCTGTTTCTAAGAACTTGAATTAGAGAATGCGATCGACCGGCAACGGGCAGATACTAAAGACAGGTTGGTACATAGGCGGTATCTAAGTCAGAGGCGTGGTCACAACGCCCTCCTCCTCCTCCTCCTCAACAACATATGAGAAGATTTTCACCTGTTAAATCTTCTAAGAGTTCTGCTTCTGCAAAGGTCTCTCAGTCTCCCTCGCAGGCCAAGTCAAACAAGCAAACAACATCCCTTTCAATCCCACCCCTACAAGCCTGGGGGGGGTGGGGGGGGCTCTAGAAGAAGGGGCAGAGGGGGTCGTCAATAGAGTGGCCACCTCTCCCTCTCCTTTGCAACGAGTAGGGGGATGCCTGCCTTGCCAGTGGGCCAAGTGGCAAGGTTATGGAGTAGAGAAATGGGTAGTAGATTTTCTGCCGGTGGGATATCTACTACCATATTTAGTTCTTCAGGAGGAAGTGCTGAAAATGCTGAACAAAGGTGCAATAGAAGTAAAGCATCCTTCTCCATGATTTTACAGTCAGATTTTCCTAAAACCAAAAGCAGCAGGCAACTAGAGACCAGTAATGGACTTCTCCACCTTGAATCATTTTGTCAGGAAGACAAGGTTCAAGATGGAGATCCCTCAGACAGTGTTGGCAGCAATAAGGGGCAACAACTTCTTCCTGTTTATAGACTAGACTTAAAGAATGCTCATTTCCAGATCCCTATTCACCCTTCGTCCAGAAAGTTTCTTCACTTCCCTCTGGGAGAGCAGATCTACCAGTTTAAGATCCTGTGCTTCTGGTTGACCATGTCCCCCCAGGTGTTCACAAGGGTCTTTGCCCTCGTCTCAACATGGGCTCATGCTCAAGGGATTCGCCTGTTAAGGTAGCAAGCTCCAAAGAGAAACTGCTTCAGGACAGAGATCGATCATCTTCCCCCCCCCGTGTTTTTGTCAGGAGCTTAGCATAATGGGTAAACCTAGAGAAGTCAAATCTGGTTCCCACCCAGACAGCTCTTTATCTAGGTATGGTTATAGATACAACAGCATCGAGAGTTTTTCCATGGACCAGAGGTTAGAGAAGTTGCGGTTAGTGGCACGCAAGTTCCTAACACAACCAGAACAGCCAGCTCACCAGTGGCAGGTCCTTCTGGAGATTTTGTCTTCTCTGGAGAAGCTGGGCCCTCATGGTCGTCTTCATCTTCGGTCTCTGCAATGGAGACTGAAAGACTTCTGGTCCCCAGTGGGAGATTCCCCTCTACAGAGAGTCCCTCTGTCCAGAGAGGTGAAGCAAGACCTTCATTGGTGGTTGGACGACCAGAATCTCTCGTGGGAATCCCTCTGTGTTCTCCCCCTCCAGACTTCCTTCTGTTTTCAGATGCCTCCATCTCAGGTTGGGGTGCTCATCTGGGAGACCTCATTGCATCAGGCTTTTGGAATGCAGAAGACAATCTGCTACACATCAACAGTTTGGAGCTGAAAGCAGCTTTTCTGGGTCTGAGAGAGTTTCGGGAGAAGGTAGAGGGTCATTCGGTGGTTCTGATGTCCAACAACACCACGGTGGTCGCCTATGTGAACAAGCAGGGGAGTCGTGTCTCATCACCTTCATTTGTCAACAGTAAGAATTACATCAGTGGGTGATCAACAACTCTGTGGAGCTCTCTGCCAGATACATCCCAGGCAAGAGGAATGTGGTCACTGACAGGCTGAGTTGTCGGAACCAAATCCTGGGCACAGAGTGGTCTCTGCACCAGGTCGTGGCAGACAGGCTTTTTCAGGTTTGGGGGAGGTCTATGCGCTAGACCTCTTCTCAGCTTGCTTCAACACTAAGCTGGAAGTTTACTGTTCAGTGGTCCCGGATCCTCTTGCTCTGGCAGAAGACACCTTCCAACACCCTTGGGACAACCTCGAGGTGTATGCCTACCCTCCGTTTTGCCTGATCCATCAAGTTCTGAATCAGGTAATGAGTTCTCAAAATCTCAGAATGAATTTGATGGCTCCTCTGTGGCCTCAGGCAGTGTGGTTCCTGGACCATCTGTCTCTTCTGTCAGTAGAATCCTTGTCTTTTCACGTATGGAGACTATCAAGTATCTCCTCCGAGCGAGAGATTTTTCTCGGGACAGCGGGATGTATGTCCAATTACCTCAGGAAGTCCTCTTCAGCCATCTACCAAGGGAGATGGGCAGTCTACTGTGATTGGTGTTGTCTATTGGGTTTCTTGCCACTCAAAACCTCTTTTCAGCATATAGCAGATTTTTTTTATTTAACTCAGGGATGAGAAAGGCCTTTCTGTTTCTGCTATCAGGGGATACAGAGCAGCGTTAAGATTTGGTGTTATGTCTGAAAGGTGTGGACATCTCTTCATCCTGGGTGATCTCCTTGTTGTTCAGGGGTTTTGAGCAAACCTGTCCTCCAAGGGAACTCTAGCCTCCCACATGGAATGTTTCGCTTTCCTGAGAAGTCTCACTTGAGCCCCATTCGAGCCCTTGTGTCAGTCAACAGACAGAGATCTGACACTGAAGACAGCTTTCCTGTTGGCCTTGGCTTCTACGAAAAGAGTTGGGGAGCTTCATGGCCTGAGTTATGTTGTGAAACATACCAGGGGTTGGGTGGTCTGTGACCTTCGAGTTTGTCCCGGAATTCGTGGCCAAGACCCAGAATCCCACGGTGCATGATGACAGATTTGCCTCTTTTTTTCCATTCTGTCATTGAACGACTTTGTAGACAGCGACCCGCAAGAGGTCCTGCTATATCCTGTCAGAGCCCTACGATGCTATCTTAAAAGGACTTGCCATCTAAGACCTAGGTGTAATAGACTTTTTGTTAGCACTGGTCAGTCCAGGAAAGAAGTTTCCAAGAACACTATTTCATTCTGGGTATGTGAGGCGATCAAGTAGGCTTACTCATCTCTTGATGATTCTTTCACTGAGTCTGTGCAGGCTAGAGCACATAATGTCTGAGGTATAAGTTCTTCTGGCATTTAAGAAAAACTTTGTTCATAGAATTTTGAACACTGGTACCTGGTTCTGTCAATCCACGTTCCCTTCATTTTACCTTTATTCCTTTCTTCCTACGGGCGGGTTGAGGAATAGACACGTCATATGCTGGACTGGTCTAATACAGGTAAGGTAGTCATACTGATAATTGTTTTTCTTTCTGTTTTTGAAACAATAGAACCTCCTATTCAGTAGCAAATACTCCTCTCTCTCTAGCAAGGGGGAGTGAGGAGCGGTAACAAACCCGTGGCTAATATGATTTGTTATATGAACAGTCAGAATTTTCTTTGGTTCCCTGGATGCAATGAATCGCTCATATCATTGTATCTCAACCCAGATGGCTGAGTAGTTAGAAATGGGTTTATCTATATTTCACAGGAACTGAATCACCTTCTTTATAACTCGTTCTTCTAGAAAGGGTGGTCAGGTGGGTTAACTCCCAGCTGGTTTAGGATACTTGTACCTTCCTCCAAGTAGAAGTTTATCCTATTGTTAAGACTGAAGGTTTTTCTGTATATGAACAAGTGAAAAATTTTTAATCAATTTGTATTTTTCATACCTAATAAACCTGAGGCCTTAATGTTTTACTGCCCACCTCTAGCTGCCCCTCTCTTTTATTATAATTGCTGGGTTGGGGAAAAGACTGAAGCGTCACGAGTTATGGTGCCTGGTCTCTGACCAGCTATCACCTCGTATGTGCAGGAGTTGCCAGATCTCACAGATTCCTTGCTTCACAATCTTTGACTGTTTTAACCGGTTACCAGCTGGCGCTTGGAAAGTTATCCTATTATTAACCCTCTCGTGATCTGATGATGCGTAGCACATCAATAAATTTTTTCCATAAGTGGAAGTTATTTTTGGGAAAAATTCACGAAAAAATGTGTCAATAGAAAACATAGTTAACGCCATTGGGTTAACAGATGATGAATCTCAAAGAAAACGCAAACCTGACGCCACTAGCTGATGCACATGCGTAGCTACTAATTGTCAAGTGCGCCAGTTCAACTCAAGGTTCCACAGAGTTTACAAGTGCTATAAGCGGTCCGACTTTTTTTACTCTCCTGGCAATTTTTTGGTGTTTGTAAGTACATTTTGTTTTTGTTTAGTATTTTTATGTGAAAGCAAGTGATTTTTATGCATTCAACTTACCTGTCAGATATATACTTAGCTATAGACTCTGTCGTCCCCGATAGAAATTCGAATTTCGCGGCACACTCTACAGGTAGGTCAGGTGATCTACCGCCCCGCCGCTGGTGGCGGGAATAGGAATCATTCCCGTTTTCTAAGACAGATTTTCTCTATCGGCCGTGACAGCAACATTGTTGTTGTTACTCCTGATTTGATTTTCGTGTTTTTTCATCGCTATTGATCTTCTAAGCCGGTTATTTGGGTGACGTATTGGATCTTTGGTTTGGCATACTCTTTCGTGGACTGTTATTTGGACTTGGTTTTTGGATATTTCTCATAATGTCGGATTCTAGCTTTACGGTTAGAAGACAGTGTGTAAATGAGGGATGCATGGTGAGGCTACCGAAAGCTTCGATAGATCCTCACACAGTTTGTAAGGGGTGTAGAATGAATGAATGTTCAATATCTAACACCTGTGATGAATGTGTAGGTTTGAATGAGGAAGAATTGAAGAATTTAAATTCCTATTTAAGGAAATTAGATATGGATAGGGCTAGGAAGGCTTCCTCCTGACGCGTAAGTAGGTCTCGTTCTAACGAGTCTATTAAATTAACACCTAACCCTAAACCTGTATCTTCTTCCTCTTGTACTAAGACTGCAAATCCAGCAACGGAAATTGCAGATCTTAAAGCTGCACTACAAAGGATGGAACGTAATATGCTGATGTTACAAGGTAAGCACAGTGAGAGTGATTTAAGTGTCCCTAGTGCAGTGGAGGGTGCGTCTGATCGGCTCCATCTTGCTCCCAGGCCTAGACCTCTTCCAAGCTCACAGGCCCAGAGGAGAAGGAATGTCAAGAGCCTTACGGAGGTTATGGAGAATCCCCACTGATCAGGCGTCCCCTCGGCAGATTCTGTGATGACCCGAACTGCCAAGGATCGCTACCGAAAAAACATCCTAAAAAAGTGTTTTTCGTCGTCAGATTCTTCACCTAATGTAAGGGGCTGGAGCTCTGATGAACTGTCAAGCCCTTAAAGAGGAGTTGTTGGAAGGCTCCAACTTTGAATTCAAGCCCTGAGCTTTTCTCGATGGATCTCCATGTGAAAGGAAGAAAGAAAATTAATTCCTAAACGTAAATCGGAGTCTCCTTCCTCTTCTAGACCTCCCTCACCTGAATCAGGAAAGGAGAAAGAGAATGCAGCTGCAAAAATTCTCCTAAATGTACAGGAGCAGCTTTCCGCTTTAGTAGGAGTTTTTACGAAGGAGACTCCCAGAAAAAAGGACTCTTTCCTTCCGATAAAGAGAACGAAGGGAAGGAAAGAAGAAACGAATGTAAAAGTTTCGGATTTTACTCGGAGTATGAAGAATGCGCCAAAAGCGCCAACCTGGCGCAATGCGCCAGATGCGCTAGAAGCTCCATACGAGTCAGAAGAGCCAGAAGCGCCAGAAGCGCTAGATGCGCCAGATGAGCCAGATGCGCCAGATGCGCCAGAAGCGCCACCCTGCCGAAATGCGCCAGAAGCGCCAGCCTGGCGCAAGGAGCCACGAGCGCCAACCTGGCGCAATGCGCCAGATGCGCTAGAAGCTCCATACGAGTCAGAAGAGCCAGAAGCGCCAGAAGCGCTAGATGCGCCAGATGAGCCAGATGCGCCAGTATGCGCCAGAAGCGCCACCCTGCCGAAATGCGCCAGAAGCGCCCAGCCTGGCGCATGGAGCCCAACGAGCGCCAACCTGGCGCGGGCAATGAGCCACAAGTGACAACCAAGAGAGGGACCTTCTTCCAAAAGACAATTAAGCCAGGAGGGTTTGTCTAGCTTTCGGAAGGATAAACCTTTACCTGACAGGGAATCTAGGTGCTGCAGAGGCGGCCGTAGCCCTTGTCAGGATATGGGTGGTTCCGGGGAAAGCGATAGGAGAGGACATCCTTCCTCTGACAGGAGAGAAAGGTGCCGCACAGGCGGCCGTCGCTCTTGCCAGGAGAAGGATAAGGTCGTGTTGCAGGATCAACCTATCTCTCGTAGCGACGCAAGTTGCCGCACAGGCGGTCGTCGTTCTTGCGAGAGTGGAGCAGATGTTGCAAGAGACCCGTCTCCTATTGAAAATAAACAATCCTCTTCGGAAATGGAGTTGGATTTGGAAGAAGTTTCGGACTCGGAAGACCACTCGGCTCCAGGCTTGTCAGATTACAAGACGCTGGCAGCCCTCTTACTTCAAGAGTTTGGGGACTCTTTAAGCCCTACTGCTCCTCCTTCTCCGAGGTCTTTATTTACAAGTATGAAGGTCTCGAAGCCATCATCCTTCGTTAAAATGAAGCCAACCATTTCTATGAATAAGGCTCTCCGATTCGTAGGAAATTGGTTTAAATCCAAGGAGAAGGCGGGGAAGACAGTCTTTGCCTGCCCTCCTTCCAAACTATCAGGAAAGAAGGGAATTTGGTACGAGACGGCGAATCCTCGGGGTCTAGCTTCCCTACCACTGCCGAAAGCAGTTTCTTTTTTCGAATCTGGTGGATTCGTCAAGGAGACAAGCCTTGTCATCGGCAAAGATCACATGGGGGACTTCTGAGATGGACCATCTCCTCAAGGGATTGTTTAATGTCTTTGAAGTTTTTAACTTCTTAGACTGGTCCCTTGGGGTGTTGGCCAAGAAGACTCAAGAGAATGAATCTCTTAGTTCAGAAGTCCTTTATAGTGTACTGTCCTGCATGGACAAAGCGGTTCAAGATGGATCAGGAGAGGTGGCCTCGCTTTTTGGAACTGGAATTCTGAAGAAGAGAGTCTTATTTAGCTCCTTTCTGACGAAAGCAGTTACTCCCATTCAGAGGTCATCTCTTCTTTATGCTCCTCTTTCGGACCAATTGTTTCCTGCACAACTAGTTAAGGACATTTCTCATTCTTTGACAGAAAAGGCCACGCAAGATCTCTTGGCCCAATCTGCAAAGAAATCAAGGGCTTCGGTTCCTGTTAAGAGAGAGAATCATACTCCTCAACAGCCCTTTCGAGGGAGCTCCTCTGCCAGACCCTCCTTTAAGAAGAGAGGAGTACAGAAGAGAGGTAGGTCTTCATTCAGACCTATCAAGAAAGCAAAATGAAACACCAGTCCTTCAAGCACCGGTAGGAGCCAGACTTCGGAAATTTTCCGAAGAATGGACTCTGAGACAGGCAGAAATATGGTCCCTTTCAGTGGTAACGAAGGGATATATGATCCCCTTTCGAGACAGGCCTCCCTTGACAACGAGCCCGAGGGAACTGTCAGCCCAATACAGGGACCCTGCCAAAAAAGAAGCATTATTGCAAATGGTAGAACAGATGTTGCAAAAGGAGGCCATCGAAGTGGTTCGGGATCTGCATTCCCGAGGATTCTACAACCGTCTTTTTCTGGTTCCGAAATCCTCGGGAGGGTGGAGACCGGTCCTGGATGTGAGCGCATTGAACCGATTTGTAGAGAACACAAAGTTCTCTATGGAAACATCAAAATCGGTTCTTGCGGCTCTTCGTCCAGGAGATTGGATGGTCTCCTTAAGACTTACAAGATGCTTACTTTCATGTTCCCCTGCATCCATCATCGAAGAAATATCTCCGATTCATGATGCAGGGAAAAGTATTCCAATTCAGAGCCCTATGCTTCGGCCTGTCTACGGCCCCTCAAGTGTTCACGAGGCTAATGATGAATGTTGCGAGATGGCTACATCTAGAAGGGATAAATATATCCCTTTATCTGGACGATTGGCTAATAAGAGCAAAATCGGAACTTCAGTGCTTGAAGGACTTGGAGAAGACTTTGGATTTGACAAAATCTCTGGGACTACTCGTGAACCTCGAGAAATCACAATTGATCCCCAGACAGAACATAGTCTATCTGGGGATACAGATGGATTCTCGGGGTTTTTGGGCTTTTCCATCTCAAGAGAGAATTGCTCGAGGCTTAGAAAAAATCTCGAACTTCTTAGGGAAAGAACGGACCTCGGCGAGGGAATGGCTCAGTCTGCTGGGCACCCTTTCCTCGTTAGAGCAGTTCATTTCCCTAGGGAGATTAAATCTCAGACCTCTGCAATTTTATCTCAAACAAATGTGGAGTCAAAAGACAGGAGACTTGTCAGACTGTTTTCCCATTCAACAGGGGATAAAATCCGACCTGAAGTGGTGGTTAACCCCATTAACAAAGAACGAAGGGGTGTCCCTCTTGATTCAGAACCCTCACAGAGTGTTGTTTTCCGATGCCTCGGAAACAGGTTGGGGAGCAACACTGGGTCCAAAGGAGGTGGCAGGTACCTGGACCAAACAACAGACTACACTGCACATCAATGCGAAGGAACTCCTGGCGATTCATCTAGCCCTGGAATACTTCGAAGCGGAAGTCAGAGTAGTAGTTCAAGTCAATTCCGACAATACCACAGCTCTGGTTTACATCCGGAATCAAGGGGGCACTCACTCTTTCTCACTGAACGAAATAGCGAGAGATCTATTAACCTGGACAGAGGAACGGGGCATTATTCTGCGGACAAGGTTTGTTCAAGGAGTAAAAAACCTAAGGGCAGACAGGTTGAGCAGAAAGAACCAGGTACTCCCGACAGAGTGGATGCTCCACTCAGAAGTCTGCAGACAAATGTGGTCCCTCTGGGGAAGACCCCCAGATCGACCTGTTTGCCACGTTCCTCTCCAGGAAGATAGACAACTTCTGCTCGCTAGAAGAAGATCCCAGAGCCACGGCGATCGATGCTTTCCTCATGGATTGGTCAGGCATAGACGCCTACGCCTTTCCCCCATTCAAATTGCTGGGGGAAGTACTAAGAAAATTTGTGGCATCGGAGGGAACGAGACTAACTCTAATTGCTCCCTTCTGGCCTTCCCAAATCTGGTTCACAGAGGTACTGGGATGGACGGTGGACTTCCCTAGATCTCTACCAAACAGGACAGATCTGCTCAGACAACCCCACTTCGAGAGGTTCAACAAAAACATCCAAAGTCTCTCCCTGACTGCCTTTCGACTATCGAAAGACTGGTCAGAGCGAGAGGCTTTTCAAAGAAAGTGGCAACTGCAATTGCTAGAGCCCGCAGAGCCTCTACCTTGCGGGTCTACCAATCGAAGTGGGAAGTTTTCCGTAGATGGTGTAGGTCGAAAAAGCTGTCCTCTTCCAATACCTCTGTAACCGAAATCGCGGATTTTCTCCTCTTCTTAAGAGAAGAGTCCAAATTGGCCGTATCCACTATCAAGGGATATAAGAGCATGCTCTCAGCTGTTTTTAGAAACAGAGGGCTGAATCTTGAAAATAATAAGGATCTTCATGATCTCATCAGGTCTTTTGAGACTACGAAATTGAGATCTATTCCCCCGAGTTGGAACCTTGACGTAGTCCTAAAATTCTTGATTTCGGACAGGTTCGAGCCTCTAGATAAAATCTCATTCAGAGATCTTACTAGTAAATGCATATTCCTGTTGGCTCTCGCAACTGCTAAGAGGATCAGTGAATTGCATGCTTTGGACTCTCGGGTGGGATTTAAAAAAGACTCGGCTGTTATTTCTTTCCAGGATCTATTCCTAGCAAAGAATGAAAACCCTTCTAAACCTTGGCCTAGAAGTTTTGAAGTCAAGGGACTCTCTTCTCTGGTAGGTAGAGAGTTGCATCGGTCCCTTTGCCCAGTCAGGACCTTAAAATTCTATTTAAAAAAGAAGACACAGCTTCAGGGATGTCGACAAAGTCTTTGGTGTTCGGTAAGAAACCCCAAGAGACCTATGTCAAAGAACGCACTGGCGTTCTTTGTCAGAAATGTGATTTCCGAAGCTCACAGGAATTGCCAAGAGAACTCTTTAAAGCTGCTGAGAGTAAAAGCTCACGAAGTCCGGGCTGTTGCAACTTCCCTTTCTTTTACTAAAAATATGTCCATGAGAAACATTTTAGCAGCAACTTATTGGAGGTGCAATTCAGTATTTGCATCCCACTATTTAAAGGATGTTAGAGTAACATATACGTATAAATGTTTTTCTCTTGGACCTTATGTATCAGCAGATACTATGCTGGGAAATGGAGCAGACGCTGATCCTTAATTTTGTTTTTATGTTTTTAATAATTATTTTTAATATTGTTGTTGAGTTGTGGGTTGCTTGAAAGGATGTTCGGGGATGACTCCTTTCAATCTTAGTACTAACCCGTCAGGATCAGGTGATCGGGATTAGTGTCGTGCTCTATGATCATGCCAATAGGCAAGGTGTTTTGTCATGTTAGTGGATAGGACCCCATTGACAAAGATCCTAAGGTTCTGAAGTGTAAGTGGGTAAGACCCCTGTAACAGACCATCAAGAACTCTTAGCATGAGGTCACTACCTCGCTGAGGCTCTTGAAGCGATACAGGCTCCTAGGCAGTAGCCATGAAGTCTTTCGCTAACACAGGTAGGAATCAAGGTTTTTTAATTTTATTACCTACAACATATGTTGTTTCCTGTCTATTTCAGTAAATTAGCTGTCTCTTACCCTCCGCCAAAGGTGCCAATCAGCTAAGTATATATCTGACAGGTAAGTTGAATGCATAAAAATGTTATTGTCATGATACAATAAAGTTTTATGCATACTTACCTGGCAGATATATACGGTGTATGGCCCACCCGACCTCCCCTCAGGAGACAGGTGGAAGAGAAAATCTTTCTTAGAAAACGGGAATGATTCCTATTCCCGCCACCAGCGGCGGGGCGGTAGATCAGCTGACCTACCTGTAGAGTGTGCCGCGAAATTCGAATTTCTATCGGGGACGACGGAGTCTATAGCTAAGTATATATCTGCCAGGTAAGTATGCATAAAACTTTATTGTATCATGACAATAACATTTTGCTATATTGTGAATATGATGTAAAAAAAATCTGTGTTTCTATATAATAGTTTCCATAAATTTTCGTAGTAAAATAATTTTTTTTTTTTTTTGGGGTAACCACATGACAACTGCTCAGTTTTATTCTAACAATACATATATCTTTTTTTATGAATTTTATAGGAAATTTATTCAGCTTTCTACTGCTGTCTTTAATTTTATCTATCTTTGTTCCTTACTTAGCTGCCATACAAAACGTCAACATAAGTAGGTTGGAAAATCTGAAAATTGCACTCTGTAAAAAATGTGCAGTTTTTAATCAATTACAACTCATTAGCAAACACATTTATAGCAAAATTATTGCTACCACATGAAAGATAAAACAATTCTACACAATTTAGGTATAAAACAAACTCCCCAAACCTAATTATTATATTTTTCATAATTATTTCGTAAAAAATATCTACAATTTTTCTTAAAAATTTCACGTTCATCACATCATTTTCATTATTTCTAAGCCTTGTAAAGATGTTCTGATTGCTTTAAGAAATAATTCAATCATTTGCCAACATAATAACACTAACCAGAAGTGTATATCAGTTATAGTTCAGACGTACCGAATTTTACCAAAAAACTTTTCCATGCCCGTGTTCTTTTCGGCCCAGGGAAAAAGTCAGGTACCTTACACCCTTATATTTTCAGCCTGTGTGCAAGAGGGTTAAGAACTCGTGTGTTAGCTATGAAGGTTTTCACAGTGCAGTCCAAATTTCTCATCATTGGATAAAAACCCAGCACCTTTGATTGATACCATTAACTCATGGAAATACAAATTTGTCTTCAAATGTCATGTGTAGTACACAACTACATTACTGTTGCTGATGTATTTCATTGTAACAGCATTGTACTGTAATCTTATACATTCACAGAACCATGTGAAAAATTTATTAAACATCAAAATGAATACAGTGTACTGTACTTATCTGTGATATTGTATACCTTTGTTAATCCCCATTAGAGGCAGATAGACAAAGGTAGCATGAAATTTATACTGTCCTTGGTCTTGCTAATTGATGGTAGCATTGTAAATTTTTGGTTGCCATGGACATTTTTTTGTAATAGAGACAAGGGCCATTACCTTAGTAATAGTATAGGAATCTCCCCCACTCCCTCTGCTCCATTTTAGTTCCAGTGGTGGTGACAGTGAATATCTCTCTCTCTCTCTCTCTCTCTCTCTCTCTCTCTCTCTCTCTCTCTCTCTCTCTCTCTCTCTCTCTCTCTCTTTGTGCAGCATTTTTATTTACATTTATTTAAAGCTGCTTTGTAATACATATTACAGTCATGTAGTTTTATATATAAATACAAGGTTGTGCATTTGCACATAATTCAGAGGTATATACATTGTGTTATGATAAACTATGCACTTTTAATGTGTGTTATGAACAAAAAAATATCTTTATAAACAAAATAATTTTATGGTACACATTTAAAACTGGCTGTGAGCATTCCTATCTCTTGAAATTGTAAAGAAAGGTCTTGATATCTTATTAGATAAGACTAAGGCTTCATTGTGATTTTCTTAATGCTGTGTTATTTAACAGATATTCCTAGCCATTGGATCAAATCAGCGAATGATTTTCGAAGTAAATCTTTAAAAGTATATAATCTTGAGAATCGGTTGTTTTTCTTTTGTAAGGAATCAAATTGATATTTTAAGCCAGACTCTTCACTGCATGTAAGAGTATTAAGCCTTATTTTTTCCCCTCAATTACAGGACAATGAAATGCCCGTGTGCTCGAGCAGGTGTACTATGTCGTGTTGGCCAAGCCTGTTTATGCAAAAATTGTGACAATCCTCTTAATATACTGCATCAGTATGAACTGGATGTACTTCTTGCCCGTGTAGATGAGTGTCTTATGCAGAATCTGTATAGCTATGAAGTAAGTATCATGGTGCATATCTTTACTCTGAACTTTTATGGGAATCTTTTGTGAAGAATATATAAAGTGGTAGTACTATACTTCATTTCAGCATAAACCTATTATGTACAGTTAAACCTCACTCTAACAGACCCAGAGCCAATGGACATCAGATTTAACAGATAAAATCCGGCCAATGGTAGTGGTTGCTGTTATATATGTTCACTCGCACACTAACCTCATCATTGGTGTGAAATTGGAACTTACCATATTATTTCTGTGTTTAAGACAACCTTTTGATACGACAAGGTAGACAAATTATGGCAAATTTTCTTAGATTTATCCCATATCTCTATTATAAAATGACTGCTAAATTCCAAAACCACCTGTGTATAGGCTAGCTTTTGCAACAACAAGTTTCTGATTAAATATTGGTCATGTAATGATGATGTTATGAAAATGCTGTTTTATTTACTGTATCCTTAGAAACTTAAACTAAAAAACAAAGACGATTCTATTATCACATTTTTCCTAAACACGTCTCCTAAAAGGGATACATACTTGTTTTGTTTACTTCTTTCGCCAATCACAAACCCCTAACGATATGATAAGTTTTTAACAGTTACCGTATACAGGCAGTCCCCGGCTTACGACGGTCTTGGCTTACGACATTCGGAGGTTATGACGCTTTTCAATTATATTCATCAGACATTATTTCCAGGGTTACGACTCATGTTCCAGGGTTACGACGCCTACAACGCTCATCTGGCAGATGAAATATGACACCAAAAATGAAAAATAATCAATATTTGAAGGTTTTTTTTAATGAAAAATGCCATAAGAATGCAGTTTGCATAGTTTTCAATGCTCCCAAAGCATTAAAAGTAAGGTTTTCTTAGGATTTTTGACGATGTTCCGGCTTACGACGAGTTTCGGCTTACGACGTGTCTCAAGAACGGAACCCCCGTCGTAACCCGGGGACTGCCTGTATACTCATGTAATATTTAAATCCATATAATGTTCGAGCCCAGTTTTTGTCTGCATATACCATTAGGATTTTAGCATATATCCCATGTAATGTTTGAGTTTTGATTCTGGCAATAAACCTAGGTTACATTTATATATATTTGGAGTCAAAACATGATATGTAGTAGCCTAAGCATGAGTCTGTTAAAGGGAGGTTGTACTGTACATTATATTGGACTTTTTGGGCAGTCTCATTGTTGACGATTATGTCATTGTGCATACAGCTAGCAACTTCTTTGTTTATTTTTGTCACTTTTGCTCCTATTATGCCTTACAATATGATTGCCCATGTTGGCACAAATGGAAATAATGATGCCAGAAAAGTAGCCAAAGTGACAATAACTATGACCAAATATAATATAACAATCCCAATCAGTGATTATTTAAATAATGATGTGTACAACTCATCATTCCATCATTCAATAAATGGCTGTTTATGGAATAATCAAGCTGATAAATCCCATGTTTGGATAATAGTATTCATCAATCCAAAAAGTTTGCCACACTGAAGTTATTTTATCTCATATTTGAATTAGTTACACTCGTTTTATGTATTGACACTTAATGAATAGCCTACTTTATGCAGATTGTAGGTCAACACTAACAGTGATAGATGTCTTATGTGAGTGTCAAGACTTGAACCAATGTTTAGTAATGAATCAGCAATGAAAATTTTGTGAAATTCTTCATGGTTTTCAGTATACAGAAACAGTTTTTAAGAAATGCAAGTTATCAGATAAAGTGCCTTTATTAAGAATAAACCTTTAAGGCCAGCTTTATGTGAGTTAGGTTTGTTCCTACGCAATATACAAACCCTTGGTCCTTTACTAATGGAATTACATAAGGCATACCCTGGGCACAGCCGCTGAATTCTTTAACAAGGTGGTTAGGTAGTTAACTACCTGTCCGGTCGTTGGCAGTCCCTCCGACTGGATCTAAACATTCCAATTTGCTTTAGGCCGTTGTTGCGAATAGACGTCTGCTCCACTGCTCTCTGCCCAACTGTACTGCTGTTTTTTTTTTTAAATCTCGATGGGGATTTTTCTTTGTTATTTCTTATTATAAGTTATGATTGTTGTTGTGATGATGTGTTTGTGATATACTGAACCATGCAAACCCATGAATTACAACTTCTTTATAAGTTATGATCGTTGTTGTGATATTGTGTTTATGATATACTGAATCATGCAAACCCATGAATTGCAACAGCCTTGTACCCTGCCCCTGGGCACTGCCCCAGGATAGAGGGTAGGAGGTGTGGCAAAATCACTGCCTTGATAGATCGATCTTCATGCCCTTTGCCCATCATGCCAGGGGCATTAGTGTAACATTTTTTTGGGGTGCGGAGTGCTCTGTTTGGTCTATGACACAGTGAGGGAAGCTTCTCGGGAGGAGGAATACGTTGGAAGACCTGTGATGAGGGTAAGATACCTCCCACCATATCGAGGTACTAACCTCCTCTTCCTTTGTAGTATTTACCGCTCTTCTGGCAATCATCCTGTACTTGGTGTTACCCCTCCAGGAGGAGCTTCATGTTCTACTTCCCCCTCTGACGAGTCAGAGGGGGAAGAAGGGGGGAAGAATGGCTGTGATCCCAGACCTGGGGATCATTCCTTTAGGGGCCTCCCCTCGCTCCGAAGTATATCTACGCATGAGGGGTGAACCCCCTTTATTAATTTCTGAACTTTTTACTCAAACAAGTGAGGTGTCAATAGAGGTGCCTGCAGTGCACCTGGTCTGGTCTTGTCACTCGACGAGTGTATCGCGCATGGTAGTAATGGGGACCAGACCACTTCTACAGCCTATCACTTGCTATTTCCTGTCCCTGCTGTGCCTCCCCTCTTGGTTATGATGGAGGCATTACTACCTGTCCCAAGGCCTCCGGACGTTCCCACTTGTTCTTGCCTCTGTACCTACACCTGCTCCTGCTCCCATCCCTGGACCTGCCCATGTACCAGCCCCTGGACCTGGTGAGTCATCTGCCTATCCTTGGGTTACCCTTACAACTCTACTGCGGAAGCTGTTGAAGAGAAAGGCGAAGAAGATGAAGAATCCAAGGAGTGCTGTCATCTTCAACTTTGTCCCCGTCATCATCATCATCGCCTGCCGCCTCCTCACCTCTCCCTTCGGAAGCTTCACGGCATTCGAAGGGGAAGGTACCTTCTCTGCCCCCAAAGAAGTCTCGTTTCAAGACTTCTAAGGATCTGCCTCCTCCCTTCGGGGAGGAAGCAGTTGGCTCTATCACTGGCTCTCCTCCTTCTTCGGAAGTGGGGCCCTGAGAAGCTGTTCCCAGGGACCAGGGTCTCGGGAGCCACTGGTGCTTGAACCAAGGTTCATTCTTCAGCCTCTCTTCTCTTCCCAAGGCCACTGCTCGAGGGACAGGGACCGTGTCGGAATCTTGTTCACAAGAATCTTCGAATGTATGACCACCAAAAGGAGGACATACATCCACAGTCTAGGAAGGTGAGTTTCCTCACCATGGCAGTGGCACGGGACAAGAGTAGGAACCGAGCCATGGCTTGGACCCACGTGTGAAGACCAAGCTTAGTTCTTCTTCAGGAGCCAGGATTGATGTCGCTGTTCTTTGGAGCAAGCTATCTGGAGAAGCTAAGAGGAGGTCCCCTTACAGCCCTATTCATGCGAGTTTTTCGACCTCAAAGAGGGCTGGGGTGTGTCGTGAGAACAATGCGCGGCCCGTGCTAGCAGTGCTGCTACTGGCAGAGGTGTTGCTCCCACCAGTGCTGCTACAACACAGCGAGTACCGCTGCATTTTTCTTGGGGAAAGTGTTTCGTTTAGGCGATTGCATTTTCCTAGACCCACACCCGTCACCATTGGTGGAAGGGCGGGGCTCACTCCCCCAGAAGCAGCACTGCTAGGAGAAGTGAGAGCATCCGATCCTCCCCTCCTATTCCCTCTACTTCCTCAGACTACACCGGGAAGGGTAAGGTGCATAGTACGAATCCTTTGGAGTGCGCTCCTCAGGATTCAATCTCGGGGCCTCTGTTCCTGTAGGGGTTTTAGGACCCCACCAGTCATACGCCCGTGTTGTTGAGGAAGGATCTAAGGGATCTGGTGAAGTTCTTTCTCAGGGAGAGTTGATCGGGAGGAACAGTTTCTCGAAGGACTCGAAGGTCCACTACCCAGAGTTGGACACCCCTAAGATTCAGAGGACTTTTTCAGAGATCACAATGCTGATACGTCAGCATAACGATCTCGGGGGGGGGGGGGGGGGGGGGGGGGGGGGGGGGGGGGGGGGGGGGGGGGGGGGGGGGGGGGGGGGGGGGGGGGGGGGGGGGGGGGGGGGGGGGGGGGGGGGGGGGGGGGGGGGGGGGGGGGGGGGGGGGGTGGGGGGGCAAACAACCACGGCCTCTTCTACTGACTTGAAGCCTTGTGGGGATCCAAGATGGAAACCAAGGTCTTGACGGGGCTGCCGTGGTTGGCCTGGCCAAAAATGTATTGGAACAGGTGAATGACCTTGTCCCTGGACAAGAGAATTCACTCAAGTCCAATTATTAGGCCAAGCTACTTCCCCCTCCTCTACCTGTCAGAGGCATAAAGTCGGTGCACGGTCTAACCAGACGGAGCAGCGCTGCTACTAGCAGGGGCACTGCTCCCACAAGCACTGCTGCTAGCAGAGGTGCTGCTTCCATCAGCGCTGCCACTAGCAAGGGCACTGCTACCATGCTACCAGCACTGCTACATCCAGTGCTGCTGCCAGTCCTCCTAACACACACACTCGGAGAAGCCTCTATCAACAACCAGGTAACCTGAACTTGGTTTACCTGGGGCCTGGTCTGTCGCTGCATCACCTGACAAGTGAGAGAATCTCTCTTGACTGGAACCAGCGACACTGGAGACTACCGAAATGGTAGCTTTTCAGGCAGTCTCCTGGATAGACTTGTGATCTTTCACAGTGACTAGAGTTGCTGCTTCCTCTGGGGCCATTGTCCCAGAGGAAGACTCTGCGTTCAGGAGACTGTACCTATCTGGAGGTAGAGCTTTCCTACATGGCACCAGCCAGCTACATGTGAACAACTTGGCCCGGAGTCGGTACTGGCTTTTATGAACGGACCCCTAATGGATTTACCTCTCTTTTATCAAGAACAGGTGGATGCTACGATAATCAAGCACAAGGCTCTCTCTTGCTGGCTCTCCTGCTTCTTCGGAAGTGGGAACCGAGACGCTGTCCCTAGGGACCAGGGTCTAGGGGGCCCCTGGAGATCAAACCTAGGTTCGTTCTCCAACCTTTGCTCCCAAGGATGCCATGCTCAAAGGACAGGGACCGTGTCAGAATCTCGTTCGCGAGCATCTCCAAATGTTTGAACCACCGAAGGGGGGATGTACATCCACAATCAAGGAAGGGAGTCTCTCCTCACCATGGCAGTGACGGTGCGAGAGCAAGGGCCGAGCTGTGGCTTGGACCCACCAGTGAAAACCAAGTTTGGTTCTTCTACAGGGGCCAAGGTCAATGTCACTGTTCCTCTGAGCAAGACACCTGGTGAATAACAGGAGGTCACCTGTCCGGCCCACTTTACTCAAGGTTTTGGCTTCGAAGAGGGCTGGAATGTTTCGTGAAGATGATACATGTCCTCGCTAAGCTATAGCAGCATCGCTGGAGGCCACGGCTCTGGTAGCCACGTCGCTGCTAGCCATGTCGCTGCTATAGCAAGGCGAGAACCGTACGTGTACATCAGGAAAGCACCTCGCCAAGGTGATTGTGCTCTCCTAGACCCACGTCCTTTCTGTCACTGTTGGTTGACACAAGGACGAGGCTCAACCCCCCCTGACAGCAGTACTGTTAGAGGGAATGAGAGCATCCAATCCTCTTCTCATATTCCCTCTACTTCCTCGAGCTACAATAGAAGTACAAGAAGACACTCGGCATAGATGCTGTAGAAGTTGTGTCGGACTGGTCCCCAGGATGCTACAGCTTGGAGAAGACCTCTGAGGGATAGAGATCAGTCATAGACTTTTCTCCCCTGAACAGTTTCTTAGCCAGACTTGGTTTAAGATAGACAACATGAACAATGTTTGCCTCTTAACAGGGAGAACAACTTCATGCCGATGGTGGACTTGAAAGATGCGTATTTCCATATACCCATCTACAAATCTTACCACAAGTACCTCCACTTCATCCTCGCAGAGACGGTCTACCAGTTCAGAACACTGTTTCAGACTCTCGACCGCTCCCTAGGTGTTCACGAGAGTGTTCAACTTGGTCTCAGCTTGGGCACATTTGCACGGGATATGTCTTTTAAGGTATCTCGACAATTGGCTGGTCCTAGTGAACTCCCGTTCGTGGTTTTTACAGGACAGGAATCGACTATTGAGTTTTACTGGGATCTGAAAGACCCGGATAAATTGTGAGAAGTCCGATTTAGAGCCAAGCAGAGGACATGGTAGTACCTTTGCATGCTAATAGACAAGAGTTCCCCTCGAACTCTAGTACCAGCATGTTCAGGTAGGCAGTGAGTCTGTTCCTGTCTCAACAGGAACAGCCTGCTTGGCTCTGGTTCATTGTGATACATCACCTGTTGTCCCTGAAGAATGGGATGCATTGACCGAGGATGAGATGCACCCTGAGAGCAGTTGCAGACTGCAGAGGTGCGAGAACTTCACGACAAACATCAACGACCTAAAACTCAAGGCAGCCTTCCTGGTTGTCCAAAAGTTTTGGGAACGTGTGATAGGACTCCGTGGCGTTGATGGACTCCGTGGCGTTGATGATCGACACTACAGTAGTGGCACATGTCAACAAGCAAGGGAGACATACCTCTCTCAAGCTTCATCTTGACAGTGCAGGTGATAGAATGGGCAACAATACAGTTGATAGAGCGGTCAACCAGATGCATTCCAGAAAAGAGAAATGCAATGGCAGACAAGCTCAGCCGCCAGAATCAGGTGGTAGGGACCGAACAGTCTTTTCACCAAGACGTGGCAGAAAGCATGTTCAGCTTTTGGGGGCGTCCAGTCATAGACTTGATCGCCACCCAGCTCAACAGAAAGCTAAAGACCTTCTCTTCCATTGTTCCGGACCCAAAGGCAGCTACAGAGGACGCGCTCCAATGTTGGTGGGACATCCTTGAAGTTTATGCCTTTCCCCCATTGTTTCCTGATTCGAGCAGGGATCGGCACGCTGATCACCCCGAATCTTTGGAGGACTCTGGTGGCATTTGATTCCCGATCTTCTGGCTCTTCTCTCTGAGACACCGAGAGAGATTCCCCCATGGCAGAACTGCAGTGCCAGCCACAGGCCAAACGGTACCTTGTCTTCCCTGTGTCTCCACAGCTGGGCAATATCCGTCATCTCTTGCAAGTGAGACTATTTCTCGCTGAGCAAGCAGAGATGGCAAGCAGAGATGGCAGGTTGCCTCACACAGCCCTCTGCAGGATACTGAGGGTTGGTGTCGTAGACAGGGTATCTCTCCGTTCAGAGCCACTCTTCAAAAGGTTGTGGATTTCATCCTCTCCCTTCCTTCAAGAAGCTCTCTCCCATCTCAGCTGTAAGACTAAAGAGCTGTGCTGGACTTAGTCTTGAAGCTGAAGGGTATTGTGTTACGGCCTCTGAGAGAGGTCCGCTTCAGGTTCGATATGAAATAAATAAAAAAAAAATATTTCAACACCAACAGTTGATCCTGGTGATACGAATATAGAAAGAAACACTAACACAAAAAAGGTTTATTTACAAGCTTACTAACAAAGGTAAATGCAGAATGGTATCTCCTAATTACATAAAAAAACAGAATCTTACACTGCATTAACTGGGGGAACAGCGAGGTAATTCAAATACTTGCGGGCAGGTTTAGTGACTCGAGAGCGGCAATTGCAGACGTCCTCTTGACTCTATTGCAGAAAATACTCTTGATACTTGAAAGGCAGGAACTCCCCAAAAACTCTAGGACATTTTCTTCTCTGAAGTCTTCTCAATGTCGAGATAACTCGGTCGTCCACTCCTGAAGATGGCTTGACCAAAATCCAACCAACTCTTGAGCAACTTTCTAATGTCTTATCGCTTGGCGATAGACTTTTTGTTTTTTCCTTACGCTGTTATCGTAAGTAATGTTTGGTTCCTCTCATCTCCCATGGATATCTTAGTAGAGAGGTTCGTTTCTTGTCTAGAGGAGATGATTCAAACAGGCTAGTTGAACAAGTTAACAACTTTATTCTGTAACTCCATACTAGGAGATGCAGCTCGGTCGGACGACCGATATGTTTGACTCTTGGCGTGGAACTGCCATTCTAAAGCATCGCGTCGATAGCGGAACATTAGCTATCTCAGCAATTCATATAAAAACACATACGTAGTTCGCCGGCTCGGAAGTTACAAGTTTCCGGCGTAGGTTAACAGGTCAACCGCTTCCCATGGAAGTTGTTGTGCAAAGTTATCATAACATAAAAAATGTTGACAAAGCTTAGAGCTAGATCAGGCTACTGCAGACAGTGCATAGCGTAATCTAAGGTCTGCTTTGGTCACGTAGAACCCTCCTAATGCCATGACCCCAGGTCACTGGTTTATATATATAATGTAATTCTTACATTAGGCTCGGTCTGCTACCTATTCAAGCCTTGAATAACAAAAAAAATTACTTTAAACATTGTTCATAGGAGCGTGCTCGTAACATACTAAGTGATTAAATGCACAAAAAAGGTTCTGTTACATACCCTTGTTGACATATTCATAAACAAAGATAAATGCATGGAAAATATAGATCCATGTTTGGTAATAATAATGATTATGTACCCAAAAATAATAAAATGGTAAAAATCAAAACATGTATACATGATTAATATGATAACAGGTAACCTGATTAAGAATAATGGTTACTAAATAATGATTATAGCATGATCATGGATAATAGTTAAAGAGTACTTGTCACTCTTTATAATAGATAAATATAATTGTATAATAGTATAACAATGTAATTCTGCAGAAATTCAATATATAGGGCTGATATGTTTATTAGGTCCCGCCCGAAAATACCTTTAGGCATATATTAATGTATAATATTGGGCTATAATGATTTATTAGGTGCCCTGGAGATACTTTAACTGTTCAAATGCAAAGGCGTGAGTCTTTCTTGTCCTACATTGTTGCCAGCATACGGACCGCTTTTCACACAACAACACAATTCCAGACAATTCCCTAGGCACGAACTGAAATGGCCTCAGGTTCAGGCGGCCCTAAACGCAAAAGACTTGAGTTTAACGGGTACGTCATCCAGACGGGCAGTACGTTCCCTTGGAGATCCTTCTGTTTACGCCTCAGCCTACGCCAAGCAAAGATGTTGACGGCGATAACCAATATGCCGTCACGCTGAACACGGCTAGCAGAATGTAGTAGCGAAGATTTTCTCCACCTGCATAAGTCGATGACGCGTGGGTCATCTCAGCCAGTTGCGTCAGACGATGAGCTACTCGCGCGTTGTATGGGAGAGGTAGTGACGGGATGATCGTTGTAGCCCACGTGTAGTTCGCGAAATACGCCTTCTCACGTATATCGTGTGACCCCTCTGACGGTATAGTTTGTAGATGTCCCCGTACAACCATCGGCTGCTACGAAGATAGGGGCATGGGCGGTGGATGTGTCGGACACACGACGTCGAATCCGGCCTTATCATAACGGATCCAGGACCCATTATTCATCCTGTAATTGAATTTATTACCGTAAAAGGGATAAAGTTTCCCCAGACAACCTTCGCTTGTATGAGAGAGAGAGCCGTTTAGCACTATGTCTAACTCACATGAATCCGTTGATATAGGATAGAATTCAAAAGAGTCAGCTGTACAAATTTTATTATTCATGGCTTCTGAACAGTGAGTGAGTTTATCTAAGTCTTTAATGACTGTAAATGATTTCTTATCAGAAGAAATCAGTACATGCCCGGTTAAATTGGATATTACTGGATTTGAGTTATTCGTCATAAAAGTAGGAAACGGTGCTATTTTGTATGATTGCCAAGCATCGGAAGAATCAAAAGGAATCGTGATCATAATTCTATAATTTTCTACGCTGACTGATATTAGGCTATAATAGAATTCTACTCTATGGGCATCCAATAAAGGAATATAACCTAGCTTCTCCCGTCCGTTTTCTAAAGTTAACGTCCGATCTTTAATAGGCATGAGGTGAGGCGATAACACACCCTTTGTGGCTAACGTAATTGCTTCTACGTAATCCTTTGACTTTTCAATAAAATGTGATATTTTCACACGGATATGATCTATTTTCGAACTATAGTAAGCTAAAGTAGCCAACAAATGTTGAACTTCCATGACCTGATCGATATTATTTGAATGTTCATTAACGATATTCATTATTGATTGATCGAAGATAACTGGTGCGAAGTTCTGATAAGGCCAGTTCCGTTTTGTGTTGCAAAAAACTCAATTCTTTTATTTGATTATTTATCTGAGGCGATTTGAGATTCCTAAGCCTAGATTCGCAACTGATCCTAAAATGTTTAGTCCAGCTAGAATAAGCGGGTTGCGACGCTCAACAGTATTGTGCCGCACAGACCACATCAGCAGGTCACGAGCGAGTTCTTCTGCCTCGGCGGTTTTATTTTGTATGTCATAAGACAACATTTCCGCGACGCTTAGCGTTTGAGCTAGTGAAATCTCTGAGTTAGCATGAAAATTACGTTCATGCATTTCCTTAAGGGAAATACCAAAACCTCATCAGGTCATTCTTTAAGTTAAGGACGTCATCTTCAGGTAAGAAAATGGCATGCATATCTACCTCGATAACAATATTACTTGACACGATGAATACATCATCGATTCTCTTCGATAATCGAGCCATGATTAAATTCTATGTCTTTAGTCCTAGCACTCTTTCCATACAACAAAGATGTCTGAATACACAATATCACTCCTAACAATAACAGATCATTTTTGAAAACCTGCAATGAGTAAAACAAGATGTAATAACTCGCGTAAAAGAATAGGTTTACATACAATATGATTAATAGATATATATTATATAATTTATTATACAAGTTTCATAAATACAACCATTTTTTCCCTCACTCCATCTACCTTTCTTTAGATTCTGATATGTGCCAATGGGACTAATTCTCACATCAGTGGGTTTGGATACATTTTGAACCCTAACTCTATTGGCCGTTAAATTTTCTAAAATGTTAAACGGGCCTTCAAACTTAGGTGTCAGTTTATAGTTCAAACCTTTACGTACGTATACTTGTATGTATACCTGATCGCCCACGGCATATGTTCTAGTTGGCTTAGCTATTTTATCATGATTTTTTTCATTATTATCTGTGCTTCTTCTAAATTCTTACGAATTATATTATATCGACTTATGCTTGCATCCATAACATCCTTTAGAGGATTTGATAAATTAGTTGTAGGCTTTAAGATGTGGAAAGGCGTTCGGGCCGGCCGGGATACCGTACAGTGCCTCGTGCGGTGTCATTTTAATAGACACGTGGTACGAGTGATTAAGTGTGCTTAGTACCGCAGGTTATGGCAAGTGCCCAGTTGGGATCTGCCCCCCCTAAGGTGACCCTTAAATGTTTAAAACCTTACGATTTGCCCTTTCCACTAGCCCATTAGACTCTGGGTGATAGATCATGGTATTGACTTTCTTTATACTAAGGAATTCGCACAAGGAGTTAAGGAAATGATTATTGAACTCCCCGCCCGAGTCTGAGATAATGATGTGTGGAATTCCATGTTTACAAATGTAGCACTCGTAAAACTTCCTAGCGCACTCGACCGCGGCTTTTTGTTTTAAGCGCTATGAGTTCTGTATATCGAGTCAAAGCGTCTATAATTACTAGGAGGTGTCTTATTTCCTCTGTCTGACTCGTAAAATCCTGTTAATAAATCTAAATGTTACTCTTTCAAAGGGTTGATTTGGCACGGGGTAAGCCCCTAGGCTGACAGGTGTCTTCGTGTGCCCTTTGTATTCTTGACAAGTGCGACAATTTGCTATGTGCTTTTTTATATCTCTAAGCATCGTATGCCAATAAAATAAGGATTTGGCTTCCTGTGACATTAAGGTATAACCCGGGTGTCCGTGCAGTGGATTTTCATGCAACCACTTAAGACAGTGGTATGAGTGAGATAGGCACCACCACCTGGTTGTTATTCAACTGCGGTGTGTTGCGGGTTTTCCTCGTCACGGATCTACACAGGATATTTTCCTGTAGGATATAATTCTGCTGCTTATACTTTAGGTATTCTTTTTCCTTCGGATTTCCGTTTAAACGCAATGATGATTTTTCTATTTGCGGATCTTTTCTTTGTTCCGTCTGTAATAGTTCAGCACTCCAGCCCAAATCTTCCTGTTCGGATATAGTTTTAACAACGGGCATGGAGGTTTGAGATATCTATTAATTCAGCTAATGGCTCGGTACAAGAGGAAGAGGGGTGCGTGATAATGCGTCAGCAATGATATTTGCTTTCCCAGGTAAATACCCGATCCTCGCGCCAAAGTCCTGAATGATCATGTGCCACCGAGTTCGCTTGGGGCTGTGACTAAAGCCTTTAAAGAAGTCGGTTAGGGGCTTATGATCAGTGAGAACCTTGACGGGATAACCGTAGATATGAATTTAAAGTGCACGAGTGAATTAACAATAGCGAGCCCTTCCTTGTCTATTACTGCATATTTACTTTCGGAAGGTCTCAGGTTTACGTGAATAAAAAGCTATAGGGAAAAACTGTCTATCATATGTTGAAGCAATACCCCACCTACTCCTAGGTCTGAGGCGTCTGTTGCTATGAAAAATTCCTTATGGAAGTCAGGAAATTTCAAGATAGGAGAACTACACAGTTCATCTTTCAATTTATCGAACGCCTGTTGATGAATTTCAGACCATACGAAATCTACGCCCTTTTTTATAAGATCGGTTAGGGGAGCGGCTATGATGGAGTAGTTCCTAATGAACCTCCTATAATATCCGCTACACCCTAAAAATTGCTGTATTCCCTGACGTTAGTAGGTATCGGAAAGTTACGGATAGCCGACACCTTATCGTGGACGACTTTAAGACCCTTCACTAGAAACCGTGAAAACCTAGATAGACTATTCTGTTTTAAAAAATTCACACTTACTTATCTTTACCCTTAAATTATGCTGCCTTAACCTTTGTAACACTAACTCCAACTTACGTAAATGCTCCTCTAATGTGTTGGAAAAGATTACTAAGTCATCCATGTAGGCATGTAAGATATCTCCCAACAAGTCTCCAAACACGACGTTTATCATACGAGTAAAAGTTATAGGAGCACAACGTAAACCAAAAGGCATACGCAAAAATCATAATGTCCCCTGGCTGTGCTGAAGGCAGTGTATGGGATACTTTCTTGTTCCATCGGAATCTGATGAAATCCTTTTAGTAAGTCTAGGCTTGTGAAATATTTATTCTGGCCTAGTAAAGATAGGTATCATCGGTACATGGTACTGGGAATCTGTCAGGGATTGTTTCTTCGTTTAAACGACGAAAATCTACGCATATCCGCCAAGTTCGATCTTTTTTCGGTACTACTATTAACGGAAAATTATAAGGGCTGTTTGATTTCCTAATGACTCCTTCCTTTAACATTTTACCTACTTCCTCTGTTATCTCATTCTGAAATTTCATAGGAAGTCGGTACGAAGGTACATAGATTACTTTGTTCTGTTTGTCCTTGAGCCTGATTTGATGCTCTATGACATCCGTTTTTCCTAAAGTTCCATTCGTAGTGGAAAAAACATCATGATATTTAGTTAACAGATTCAAAAATTTCTGCTGAATTTCTTCTTCTTGAATATCTTATTGATTTTGTTCTTTATAGATTGCAAAAGGGTTCATCCGCGACTGATTGAGCGTGATTTATCTCAGCTACGGTAAGAATGCGATGTTTATAAACTTCGGCATCCAAGATATGTTGATTTTTGTGGATTACTAAAGTGGTATTCAAATGATTACAGACTTCGATATTACATTGCTGTTGTGAGCCGACTGTATAAACGGCTTGTGTGACGGATAATCCGTGTGTTTTCAGAGTTTCGGAAAGGGATTAATGTTTCAGATCCTGGCAAGGTTCTTTTTACACGCACTAATATATTTGAAGTTACGTTAGGTTCGATTTAGGGTTTGCGTGCAAGCTGATATTACGGGTGAGCGAGAGTTCTGTTGGGTTGCCTGTATTATTTCTTGTTCATGAGACAGGTGATTGGTTCCGTAGTGTAAGTGACAACTCTGTCTGTCTCTTTATTTATCTAAAACAGATTTTAGGGTATTAGAAGACCTATAGAATTTCCCTTTGATATACACGCCGTGTTTTGCAGGTGCTAAGATAATATTTTGAGTGCCCATAGACGGGTATCCGATAATTACTGCGGGATACATATGAATGTTTTGTACAACGACAAAGGTATCGGCTAACGTGCGCTTACCGACCTTATACTGTACATGAGTTACGCCCACAACATTTAATTCATTATTCCCAATGCCTGAGAGCCTTATTCCGGACTTTTCTATAGGGAAATTTGAAAGAGTAAATGATGAGTCCTTAAATCCATTATATTACGTGGACTACCAGAATCAAAGAACAAAGTGAATGACTTATGGTCCAAAATTTACTGCATGTAAGGTTGGTCGCAACTCGTTTTGACTAATAATTGCATGAATTTGTTGCAAATCTACGGGAACCTGCACAGATTTTTTTTGATTCGGCCGTGTGTTTCATAGGAAAATCAATTGTCTCACAATGATCTGATAAATGATTAAAACTGATTATTTGATACAAAAGATGTTGATATTGATGACCCAACATCGCCCTCTCCCCCCTTGGAGTGAACTACGTGGTATTTGTTTTGTTTATCACACCCGAAAATTCGCTTGCCCTTGCGAGTTCTGGCTAGACGGCCCAGGAACAGAGGTACCTGAAGCACGATTTGTTTGTTTCTGCTGTTGTGCAGAATTTCCGTTTGGTTGTTTCTTCTTATAGTACTGAGGACCCTTCTTTTTATTTTGCACTAGCAACTGTTGCGTGTTTGTAGCGTTTGGCTGTTGATTCCTCGAGTAGCAACGGTTATATGAATGAGTTGAACTATTGTGTATTGAACAAAAACGCGTCCGACAGTCTGAAATCATGTGACCTGGTCGTTTACAGTTATAACAAACCATCCCTGCAACTTGATTATTATTAGTACCACATTTACTTGTTGTGGCTTGTTCTCATTTTTTGCAAAAACTTGAATGAGCGAAGGAGGTCTAGGTCGGTACATTTAGACATGTGTTTTTTGATTTGTTTATACACATCTAATTCCGTACTGTCGGGCTGCAATTTTTTTATCAAAACACCGTACTAACGCTTCAGGCAACATTACAGTGATAGACGTAAGGTAGATCAAACGGATAAAATCTTTCACTTTGATGTTAGCACCCGCAACCACCCGGAGTTACATAAACTATCCTGATATTCATTAGAGCCGGTCGGCAATTAGCGCCGCCCCGCTCGACAACATTGAGCTGAGTCATGGAGGCTTGGTTAAGGATATTCTCAATGCCAATACTACATCTAAAGCCTCTTCACCCCCATACACGGCACGTAACCTATTTTTGAACTCGTCCCATGTAAGCGCTTCTTGGCAAAGAAACCCCCCTTAGATACGCACTTGCGTCGCCTTTAGCGAAGTCTACGAAGCTCTTGGCCTCCTGTAATTGTACTGCTGGGTCTGTGATGCTTTTTGCATTTAAATGAGCGTCTACAGATGAGATCCATGCCTCAACATTTTGAGGCAGGAACCCATTGACCCGACCTTGAAAAGGGACGATCGCTGACCTCGCGCTAACGAGAGTCACCACGTTGGGGTTGCCAGCCGGAGTGGTTGCCATTTCGGCTTTCACGTTTTTCTTATCACTTCTATTCCTTGCAATCCTATCAAAATATCTATAAGAGTACACCTCGACCACTACGTAAACGCATAAGCAATGTACTTTATAAAGTGTGTTATAAAATAGGAAAATCCCCCAAAAGATACAAAAATACAGATAATATGATAAAATATTATACGGAGAATTCCTGCAAGAAATGGTTTAATGACAACGAGAAAAGGAAAAAAAAAAAATTTTAATCTGCGGGGCGAGAACCTCGTAGTTGAAGATAGGTTCTGTAATGAAGGAAGATTAATATGGCGAACAACTCACCCCCCAGAATACTGGACGATCGACTCTTGATGAACAACACTTCACTGAGGAAAAGACCTGAATAGACTAAAAATGGTAGCTTAGCTCCAGATTATATGCGAAGGATTGTGAACATGGGATGACGTCACAGTTCCTGTCCACGTCTCGCGTCGGAAGTCGTGATGACGTCACGGCCTTCTCTCGGTGCACGATGCGCGGTTAGAGTCCAAGATTGATGACGTCACAGCCTCCGTCCTTTGCACTACTGCGTATAGCTGTCCACTCTGGCGTCCTTGCTCGTGAACGTGATGTTCCCTGTGTTTGTTTTCTTTCTTTCCGTTGATGTTCGATGCCGCCCTCGTCCGGTGTAGATTCTCGAAGATAAGTGATAACAGTTGCTCAAACGTCAGTGTTAAATGCTTGTATTCCTCTCGATGAAGGACATAGTTGCGTTCTTCATAAACTGTTGCGTTGATTGAAGATCCCTGTTTCCTCTGTTTCGTTTGATGTTGAAGGTGGAAGTTAGTTCTTTGTAGACCTTCGGTCGGCTGATATGGGTCTTGTAATTATGATCTTCGTTTTTCCGCTTGCCACCACCTACTAATGTCTTATCGCTTGGCGATAGACTTTTTGTTTTTTCCTTACGCTGTTATCCGTAAGTAATGTTTGGTTCCTCTCATCTCCCATGGATATCTTAGTAGAGAGGTTCTTTCTTTGTTCTAGAGGAGATGATTCAAACAGGCGTAGTTGAACAAGGTTTAACACTTTATTCTGTAACTCCCATACTAGGAGATGCAGCTCGGTCGGACGAACCGATATGTTTGACTCTTGGCGTGGAACTGCCATTCTAAAGCATCGCGTCGATAGCGGAACATGAGCTATCTCAGCAATTCATATAAAAACACATACGTAGTTCGCCGGCTCGGAAGTTACAAGTTTCCGGCGTAGGTTAACAGGTCAACCGCTTCCCATGGAAGTTGTTGTGCAAAGTTATCATAAACATAAAAATGTTTGACAAGCTTAGAGCTAGATCAGGCTACTGCAGACAGTGCATAGCGTAATCTAAGGTCTGGCTTTGGTCACGTAGAAACCCTCCTAATGCCATGACCCAGGTCACTGGTTTATATATATAATGTAATTCTTACAACTTTTCTTGATCCTTCGTCGGTCCCTTTTTCTCTTATCTCTCTCGGATGATCTCTGCTGCTGCTGATCTCTCACTGATAATCTGATCTGTGGCTCTTACTGAGGATATCTTTCTGTGACTAACTGGTGTGTCTCTTTTACGATCTCTGCTTTCTCCTGCTACGACCATCGTATTTATACGGCACTCAGGGGGCGGAGCCTACGGCGAACATCACAGGCTCCCGAGATTACTAGGACTTCTTAGATGAATCTAGACGAGGGTATTGCATCAGAAATTGTGGCGTTTCTCACGTCACGACGGCGCCTGACGAGTTCCACAACACTCCTGCCGATTCTGGAACCATCATGATAACCGGCACCCCCAACACAATGCGCTAACGCCTCCTTGCTGCTGAACTTCTCAAAAATGCATTCTTCTTTCCTTTATCTTTCTTTGCTAGGAAGCAATTACCATCACATTGATATCTCATCATCTTCAAGATATCATTACTCATAGAACTTGGAGAGGTCTTGCCCACCCAGGGATCTCAGAACTCCTGAGTGGGACGTGAATCTCATGCTGCAGAGCCTGACTGCACCCCATTCGACCCCCCTTCAAGAGTACTCAGACAGGGATCTGATCCTAGAAACCATCTTTCTGCTTGCCCTGGCATCGACGAAGAGAGTTGGCAAACTACATGGTCTTTCTTATGATGTAATAGTGGATGGGAACCGGTTACACTCGACTTTGTCACAAACTTCCTACCGAAGAATCAGAATCCACTGGTTCCTGACGCCAGATTAGAGTCCTTTACAGCCCCCTCCCTGAGCAACTTCATTGATGATGATGGCTTCGAGAGACAACCAGGAAGATGTACTACTTGGGTGCTGTCAAAGACGGTACACTTCGTCCGAAGAATTCATGAGGCAGAGGCGTTGCCTCATCCCGCACATTCCATAGAACCTCTCTTTACCTTCGGGTTATTACCCACAGGTCCTGGGATGCCTTTCCTTGGGACCAGTGGTGGCTGCTCAACAAGTTGTGTAACTTACCCAGCTCCTTAACTGGACAGTATCACATCTTCATCTTACCTCATTGTACAGTGTGATTGAGCATGACTGTGGAGTGACTGGCTCCCCTTTCATCTCTTTCATCCTACTCTTTCCCTTTGGGTAGAGAGTAATGCAGACCATTACATGCTGGACCGAGCGATTGATGCAGGTAAGACACTCCTTGGAGTAATCTATCTTTTTTCTTTGATTAGTTAATAGAAGCAATATCTGCCCCTTCCCTTCACAAGGCAGAGAAGAAGGACCTGGACATAAGACAAACTCATAACTTGTATTTGCCTTAATGTTTCTGAGATAATGGTTCTTATCTTTCTCTTAATTAAGGGGAACACATATTCTCCCCCTTATGAGTAAACCCTGAAGACTGACTACGATCTTGCAGTTCTTTAACTCCAATCAAAAGTCAGAGGCTGGATTCCCTTCCTCGCTCTTAATGACCCAGAAGGAAATCTCAGGTAGGCTGAACCTCAGTCAGTTCACTGGAGATCACTCAGATTCCAGCCACCAAACAGTGAGCCTTCCTGTAGTAAAGGACGGAGGGTTTGTATATTGCACAGGAACAAATCACAATTTTTTAAAGTAAATTGCATTTTTCCTAGCTATACAAACCCAAAGTCCTTTACACTAACTACCTACCTCATGCCCCCCTCAATCTGCTACCTGGGCCAAAAGCAAATTGGAATGTTTACATCCGGTCAGAGGGACTCCAGTAGTTAGCTACCTAACCGCCTTGTTAAAGAATACCTAACCGCCTTGTTTAAGAATTCAGCGGCCTTGTCCAGGCTACGCCTTAAGTAATTTCCATAGTAAAGGACCTCAGGTTTGTATAGCCAGGAAAAATGCAATTTACGTACTTTCAAAAATTGTGATATTTTGGCTCTTATCTAGTTAAACTACTGAGTAATGATATCTGTCATTATTTTTAATAACTTTTTTTTATGGAATGTCTCATATGTGTGATACCTTCATTACTAAACAGTGAATGAGATTTTCTACCCCCTTGGTTTCAGTAAATGCATGGCTTTTGTCAGATCCTTTGGATCATTTATTAGTTCATTGTTTCCTTGACTTTCCTCAGTGTGGCATAGGTATTTTTATTTTATGGTTGTGTGCAATGTATAGCCTTATTAGTCATGTTTGCAAGTTAGGTTTTCATGAAATTTAGAACATTATGGGGTAAGTAATGTTATAGAGGCGGTCCCCGGGTTACGACGGGTCCGGCTTACGACTTTCCGAGGTTACGACGCTTTTTCTTAAATATTCATTGAAAAATCCGCCCTGGGTTACGACACTTGTTCCGAGGTTACGACGCTGACGCTTCCGACGCTCCGAGTTTATGACGCTTTTAAAAAACACATACTATGATAAGATAAGAATCCTTTATAGTTTAGCACAGTTTCTCTCTCTCTCTCTCTCTCTCTCTCTCTCTCTCTCTCTCTCTCTTTGTATTTTCCCAACGAAAATAATCACTATAATTCCTCTCTCTCTCTCTCTCTCTCTCTCTCTCTCTCTCTCTTTCTATACTACAAAGATGTATGTTTTTTAGTATGATAAATAAATGATTTACTATTTTCAAATATTAATATTAATTTATACAGCAATAATATCAATTCATTAAAGAAAATACCATAGTGAATTAGTAAGATTTTAGCTTATATTTAAAAAATTATGGAAGAATGAAGGAAATCCCAGTCTTCTTGAAGTAACTTCCAGTAACCTTTTCCGAGATCCAGGTACTAAAACTGTCAGCTATATCAAGTTCTGTGACAGCCAAAGAAGGGGGAAGCTGGGGGAGAGCTGCAGTGTTGGAATCACTGGTCCTGACATTCCCCCCCCCCCCCCCCCCCTCCCCCCTCTCTTCTCTCTCTCTCTCTCTCTCTCTCTCTCTCTCACCCCCCCCCCCCCCCCCCCCCCCCCCCCCCCCCCCCCCCCCCCCCCTCTCTCTCTCTCTCTCTCATTTACTGAGACTCAAGATTTTTTATGTACTTGTACTATTTGTTTTTAATACTTTCAAATAATAATAATAATAATAATAACTGTAATTACAAAATTCATATGTGATAGTATTTTAAAGAAATACAATACGTACTAATCTATCCATGTCACTTTTAATTAAGGTTAACTCTCTCTCTCTCTCTCTCTCTCTCTCTCTCTCTCTTTTGCCACACAAGGTAATAATGTGTCATACATAGTGGTAACTCCCTCCCTCTCTTTCGCTGGAAGCGTTATAAACAGAGTGAGGGATAAACTACTCTCTCTCTCTCTCTCTCTCTCTCTCTCTCTCTCAATTCTCTCTCTCTCTCTTTTCTTTTACCGAGATGAAAGAATTTTATGCGTGCTAGTATGTAAAATGTTTATTGATAATTTCATTATTTATAATAATAATAATAATAAAACTTAAATTACAAAATTCATAATGGTCGTATTTTAAAGAGATGAAAATGACCTTTCCATTTCACTTGTAAGGATAATTCCTCTTTCTTACTGATAGAGAGAATTTTTATGGTAGGATGCACGTGTTTATTATATTTTCAAATAATAATAATAATAATAATAATAATAATAATAATAATAATAATAATAATAATAATAATAATAATAATAGAAGTAGTAATAATACGATAACTAATTTTAAAAGAAAATCCTTCCCTTTGTCTTTTTCTGTACATTTCCCCACCTCAACTCGAGTGGACACTCAGCTTAACAATGCCATACAATGGTCAACGAATTTAATGGTTTTATGTAATTCTCTTCTCTCTCTCTCTCTCTCTCTCTCTCTCTCTCTCTCTCTCTCTCTCTTACTGAGATGAGATCATTTTCATGGACATTTATGTAATAAATTTATCATTAATATTTTCCAATAATAATACTATAAGTACAAAATTCATATCTGAGTATTTTAAATACAATAATCATTCCATTTCTCTCTTTTAAATACTGTAAGGACAACTCTCTCTCTCTCTCTCTCCACAAGATACTTGTCATACATTTGGTGTTTCTATTTCTTCCTTTTATCTCTCTCGCTCTCAGCAAAAGAATTGATAGACAGACGAACATAATTGCAGTCCTCTCTTTCTCTCTTCTCTGGAGAAATATATGTATTTATGGGAGGGGGAAAAAGTTGCCTACAGACGTTCATTCAATCTATTGAAAACCGTAAGGAGTTATTTCTCTCTCTCTCTCTCTCTCTCTCTCTCTCTCTCTTCTCTCTCTCTCGTATTTTAATGAAAATATACAGTAATTTGTGAATACACAGTGTTGCACATGAAAAAAGTAAATTAGTGATAATTTTAGAGATACGGCCCTAAGAAAAATTGCAAATTAGTAGTGAAATTTTCCCTGTGGACATGTTTTCAAGAACGTCGTTCCGGCTTACGACGATTTTCGGGTTACGACGCGTCTTAAGAACGGAACCCCCGTCGTAACCCGGGGACCGCCTGTATACTGTTATTGTCCATGTAAAAGGAAGTACAGTATGCAAAATGCATACTGCGTTCTGTATGTATTCCTTAATCTTAAGTAGGTTCCTCTTAAGCAATTATATACTGTACAGGTCCTTAATTTTGGAATATCTTAGTTTGACAAACCAGCTGGCATGGCAGTTAGACAAAAAAAAAAAAAAAAAGTGCCCCGTTTTGTATAAAGTTATCAGTCCAACATTTTACACAAACTGCATTATGTATTCTAAAAATAAATAAAAAACCTTTCATGAGCTTGAATTTTTGCTCTGAGTGGGACAGTTTAATCAACTTATATTTAGTAATGAAATTACTGTTGGGTAATAAGTATCTTCTTATTATGACCCCAATAATGAGAACAATTGGACTCGTCCATTCATGGATTTTTCTATGGGATGTATATACCCATTATTTGCAGAAAGTTTGCCTATTTCTAGTATTCTTCACTGAGAAATATTCATTTTTGTGACAAAGTGCACTTTTTGTGGTAATACTATTAAAATGCTCGGATATAAGCATTTTTAGAGTGTTTTTTTTGTGTGTTTTGACACTTAAATAGGCAGTTCTAAGGGTTTTTAGAGGGGTTTTAAGTAATTGCGGATTTTAGCTATTCGGGGGGGTCTACTGTACCATTTGCAGCTTTAGGAACATATACCATATGTCTGTTACTTCTCAACAGTGTTACATATGCTGTATTAGATGAACAATTGTTGTACATTTGATGATTTATCGCCTAGTATACATCATGTAAATTTATGCTAGGCTATATTGATAGTTAATAATACTGTAGTGAACCCCCATATTCGCAGGAGATTCGTACCAGAACCCCCTCGAGTAGCTAGAATCTGTGAATACTTAGAACCCCTATAAAAACTCTTAAAACTGCCTGTTTTGTTAGTTCAAACTCAAGAAACCCCCACTAAAAATGCTTAGACCTGGTTTTTTTTAATAGTTTTAGGACAATAAGTCCCTTTAATCATGAAATTGATATGAGATTTCAGTAATTCGTGCATATTTCTCATAGAAAAATATCGTGAATATGAGAGTTCACGAATAGCAGGGGTTGACTGTACTATATAGTTTATATGTTGCCAAGATACTTTGCTCAAAAAGTATTTTTACACAAGTAGAACGAATAGGCTTTTTACCATAGTATTCTGTGTAAAGTTTAACTCTATAAATTATCTTGACTCTACATGTTAAGATACTGTATTCCATACTCTAGATTTTAGGTACAGTATTCCACACACTAGATAATTTAGTGTGTGTTCCACTTTTAGAATACACTGTTTTATGCATTAAAACAATAGTGTAAGCTATGATTCACAAGTCAAGAATAATTTTTATATGTAAAATACTCTGAAAGGTATAATAAAATACTTATGCAATTGAAAATAGATGCCAAAAAATACCAGTAATGACCAATAAACTTTTGAAAATATGTAAATACAGCATTTAACTTGTAAACTCTGATGATCAAAATATTAAATATAATAAATTATATAATCTTTATTAATGTCTTACACATCATATGAAGGATTACACATCTACAAGCAACATTTTGAGGGACTCTTCTTCTATACTCAGACAATTTCTGGTCTTATCAGACCCATGGTTCCTTGAGTTCTCTGTGGATGATGCAGATTACAGTCTGCATTTCTGGGCCATTCAGCAGCTTGAACCTTCCATTTTGAATGTCAATTCAGCCTTTAAACAAGTACGACCTGAATATGTAGTGAAAAAATTTTTTTTAATAAAAAATGAATATTTTTTTTACATTTTTCTTTTCTTATCAAACTTGTAAACTAAAGTAGTTAACTACATTGAACATGTACAAGTCGGAAGCTTTGATTCATGTTTCAGCTGGACTCAATGAGGACTGTATAAGAGTGGGTTTGTAGGAAAAGACCAATTTTTTTCATGAAACATATAGTTTGCTATTCCTTCTTGACTGTTTTTTTATCTGCTCACTATTTGCATATCTGTGCTACATGCTGTGAAAGGCTTGATTAGTAAGTTAATGACCACATTGTGCCTGTTTCAGATGTATTTATGCATATGATTAATAATTGTAATGGTAGCAGTAATCAAAAAGAGATTGAGATTGGACAAAAATTGTTCAGAATTTTCTCTCTTCCCTGGCTACGTTAGTGCTGGGTTTTGCTAGTATTATATATGTGGAAATATATTGTGAATATTATTGTTCTGTTTTGTTTAAGTAACTTACCAAGTAATTACATAGCTAGGTATTTCCAAGTAGCAGTAGCTTAAATTTTAAAATCACGGCAGCGATTCTTTTGTTTCGGTGTAGGTCAGTACCCCGCCCATTACTGGGGGAATAGGTAAACAACTCTGCAAGGAAGCTCAATTTTATTTCTACCGGCTTCTGACGAAGGTCATGAGCTGTAGCTTTCTTTGAATTTGGATTTCGTCATTCACCAAGTTTCCAATATCTTCGGTAAAGAACTCTGATTCTATTGTCATTTCCATTTGACGTTTATTAACTAGTCAGGTGTAATTAACAGTACTTTGACCAGTTTAGGCAATACACGGTCAACTTCAGCAAAGTATGATTCCCATTCTGTTTGTGTTAGATGTAGGGGTCAAGTTTGCACTATGTATTGATTTAACTTGTAATGAGTGTATAGGCTGTGATGAAAAACAGTGGAGGGTGCTGTCTTCTTACCATTCAAAGTTAGAAAAAGATAGGAAGAGTAAGGCTACTGCTAGGTATGAAAGGTCTTTAGCTAGCCAGGAATCTTCCTCTGAAGTGCCTGTGATTTCTGTTTTGTCCCCCAAACCCAGTCTTTCCACTTTTCCACCTAATCCTGTTCCCAACGCCCATGCTTCTGATCCCAGTGCCATTGCCAGTCTCGAGCAAAGTTTGAACGTAAGTTTGAGCTGTTAGCTAACTCTATGGCTCAGCTAGATGAGTCAGTGCATATGCTTCTCGATAAAGAAAAAAGTAACATTAGTGGAGGAGCTGGCTGTCCGTCCTGCCAATTCTCTTATGTGAAGGTCCCTGACATACTCCCCCGTACTTGGGAGAAGTCATACTGTAGGCCTAAGGGAGGTTAGTGGGGTCTGGCCACGGACAGTCAGCCCCTCAGTTGCACCTGTAGGTGTTTCCCCAGGTAGCAAAAGACAGCCATTGGAAAGGCGTCATGAAACAGTGGTCATCATCTTTCATCAAGCTCAGATTCGTCGAGTCCGGAGAAACGGCACAGATGGCACAATACGTAGTGACTTTTCCAGACCATTGAAAAGGAGGTCTGCAGTGGACTGTCATTGTGTTTATCAGGTACTGCTTAAGAAGGTAAAGAAGGTTATACCTTCTTGTAGTTTCTGGGATAGCCCAGAGACATTTTCTTCGGATATTTATGATAAACTTCCGAAAGGAGACTTTTCCCGACCTGTAGCGAAACGTAAGCATCCGAGGTTGGTGCGTGCTGTGGTGCCAGTGCCGCCTTTGGCCCTTCAAGCTGTACCTGTTACAATTCCCGAGCAGCCTAGGACACCAGGGCGCAAATTGTCCCCTGCTGTGGCTTCTGTATGCACTGTTCCAATAGCCATGTCTCTGTTTCCGAGCGTATTTCGACTCAGGATCTCTCGTTGCCGCATGAGCACCCATCGGCGCCTGAGACTTTGACACATGGACATTCCGGGGCGCAGGAAGTCCCATTAGCACCAGAGCTCCCTTTTTGACCCGAACCAGTCGTTTCTTGGTGCGGATTCCACCCACGGCTCCTTGTATTTCGTCTTCTCCTTTGCGCTGACCTTCATTTGTTTCCTGTACCTTCTGCGGGAGAGGAAGAGATTGCTACAGAAGATTCTAAACTGCCATTGGCTTATGAAGCTCTTTTGTAGTTTTTCTTGAAAATTTATCCCAACTTTTTCAATCCAGCTACTCCTGCCCCTCCTGCTACAACTCTTCAGATGAGTGAAGTTTCTTTGGAGTCTCGTGATCTTCCTCAGTTACTGCTTTCTATTTCAACCAAGAAAGCTATGGGTGAGGTCAAAAGTTGGTTGGCAGAAAAGAGGGCATAAGTGAAAGCAGTCTTCTCTTTCCCTCCTTCTTGCTTGAATAAGAGAAGATACTCGTTATTATTCCACTGTGGAGTCTCCCTCTTTGGGTGTTTCTTCTTCCGCCCAATGGGACTATTGAGTTGTCTCGGAGATCGGCTTTCACAGCGGCAAAAATCAGGTTTTCTTTGGCTGAGATCGACCACCACCTCCTAAATCGTTTTAAGATTTTAGAAGTTATTAGTTTTATGGACTGGACTATTAGCTCCCTTGGTAAGAAAATTCAGGAAGCTTCTTCAGCAATTTCTCCATCGGTTTCTCCAACCTCTTAGAAGTTCTCTCATGCTTAGACAGAGGCATTAGTAATGGTTCCTGCCAAATTGCTTCTACCTTCACGATGTGCATTCTTAAGAAGCGCGAGTTATGGTGCTCCTTCATGGCTAAAGGAGGTACTTCAGTCTAAAAATCAGCTCTTCTGGTTCACGAATTCCTGTTTCCTCAGGATGTTGTTAGTGGGATTGCTTCTGATTTGCAGAAGTCAACCCAGGATTTGCTCTCCCAATCATCCAAACATTCCAGGGAGACTCCAGCTTTTGTCCCTGAGTCTACTTCTCCCTTGCAACAGTTACCCTTTCGTGGTGGCAAACAGAGGCAGCGATCCAAGTCAAGAGGAAATGTTCGCTTTCCATTCAAAACAATTAAGAAGTCTTCCTCCAAGCCCATCCCTAAGCAAAGAGAACAGTTTTTCTCATGCAGCAGTAGGTGCCATACTCCATCATTTCTGGCAAGAATGGAGCAGAAGAGGAGCAGAACAATGGGTGGTAGAGGTCCTGAGAGTGGGATACAGTACTCTATTCCATTCATTGACTATCCACCCTTAGTCAAGCAACAACCCATTGCGTTGACAGCGTACTCTTTCGGCTCGGAGAAGTATTCCGCTCTGGCTGATGAGGTGTCTGCTCTTCTTCTAAAGCAATCGAGAGAATGAAGGACCCACAGACTGAGGGTTTAATGAAGGACCCACAGACTGAGGGTTTTTACAACCGACTTTTTGTGGTTCCGAAGTCTTCAGGCGGCTGGAGGCCAGTCCTGGACGTAAGTGCACTGAATGTCTTTACCTTGAAGACAAAGTTCAAAATAGAGAAAAATTGCTCTATTCTTGCTTCCATCCACATAGGGGACTGGATGGTCTCCATAGACATACAAGACGTGCATTTCCATGTTCCCATTCATCCATACATGGTGAAGTACCTGAGATTTGTCTTCAAAGACCAAATCTTTTAGTTTCAGTCCCTATGCTTCGATCTGTCTATGGCTCCCCCCGTGTTCACTCACGTTCTGGCTCCTCTAGCGGGTTGGGTACATCTGATGGGGGTCAACATTGTCCTTTATCTGGATGATTGGCTTCTTCATTCTGCAACGGAACTAAGCTGCATGAGAGAGCTACAAAAGACATTGAAGCTGGCTCAGGAACTGTCTTCTAATCAGTCTGTCAAAATCCCAACTATGGAGTCCTGACTCAAAGATAGTGTATTTGGGAATGACTCTGGACTTCTTTTTCAGGCTTTTCCTCCTCGAAAAGAGTAGTCATGTTTTCACATAGTAGACAAGTTCCTATCTCTCCCAAAGTGCTCTGCCAGAAATTGGATGAGCCTGCTCGGAACTTCATCCTTCATCGACCAGTTCGTTTCACTGGGCAGACTTCATATGAGGATCCTTCAGTTTTACCTTCAGTCCCAGTAGAACAGGAAAAAGTTCTCAGACGACTTCGTGTTCCCGATTTCACTGGAAGTCAAACAACATCTGCTTTGGTGGAGATCAGAGAGAAGACTTTTGGAAGGAAAGTCACTTTCTCCTCTGAACCCATAGCTCAGCTTCTTTGTAGATGCATCCAACATAGGTTGGGGAGCACTGCTGGGCAACAGGGAAGTCTTAGGGATGTGGAACTCAGCTCAAAAGGCTTGGCACATCAACCTTAAAGTGCTGACTGCAACCAGTCTAGGTTTACAAGCTTTTGCTCCAGAAGTCTGAGGTCGGATAGTGGCAGTAAACTCAGACAACATAACAGCCCTCTTGTACATTGCCAAGCAAGGAGGGACCCCCTCTTTCTCTCTCTGCAAGGCAGCGAGAAACCTTCTCCTTTGGGCCCACTCAAATCACACAAAGATAGTGACAAGGTATGTGCTAGGCAGGATGAATGCTTTAGCAGACCAACTCAGTTGCAACAATCAGGTCATCCCTATAGAATGGACTCAGATCCAGTTATCTGCCTAGACCTTTGGAAGTTGTGGGGAAGACCAATGATCGACTTGTTTGCTGCCACCAAAAATCACTGGCATCCACAGTATTGCTCTCAGTGCCAGACCCAGCAGCATGGGCAGTGGATGCCATGCTTCTGGACTGGTCACACATGGATCTTCATGCCTTTCCACCCCTAGGAATGATCAGGGAGGTGTTACAAAAGTTTCAGTCACACGAGAATGTATCAGTGATCCTCATAGTTCCTTTCTGGTCTCTCAGAGAATGGTTTCTGGACCTGGTAAGTCTGTTAGCAGATTTTTCCAGATTACTCCCCCAAAGACAAAAACTGCTCAGACAACCAAACATGCTAAGGTTCCACTGAGGACTATCTACTCTGACTCTGACAGGATTCAAACTGTTGTCCGACTCCTCAGAGCAAAGGATTTTTCGAGAGTGGCTGCAGAGGCGATCTCGAAATGTAGAAAAAAGTCATCCTCCAACATCTACCAGTACAAGTGGAACATTTTCCGAGCTTGGTGCAGAAGAAATCAAGCCCCTTCTTCTCTAACATCTGTGACAGAGATCGCTGATTTTCTTCTGTGCCTAAGGACATCTAGAGGATTGTCTTCTTCTACAGTCAGAGGATATAAGGCTAAAGTAACCTCTGTATTTAGGCACAGAGGATTGGATTTGCCTTCAAATCAAGACTTATCAGACTTTATTAAGTCTTTTGAAACCTGCAAAGGTAAGGACATTCTGCAGGTATCATGGAATTTAGACATAGTCCTGAAATGGCTGTCTGGTCCTCCTTTTGAACCTCTAGCTTCTGCCTCACTCAGGAATTTGACTAGAAAGACACATTTCCTCATTGCTTCAGCCGCGGCCAGAAGAGTGAGAGAAATTCAAGCAATAGATAAAAGGGTTGGTTTCTCTAATGGAGATGCTTTAGTCTCGGTTACTTTAGGCTTCCTCACTAAGAACGAAAATCCTACGAAACCTTGGCCTCGTTCTTTTACTATCAAGAACTTGTCTAGTGTAATTGGCGTGGAAGATGAAGAGAGGACTCTCTGCCCAGTGAGAGCTCTGAAGTTTTACATTCACAGGACTGAAAACATTAGAGGACCTTCCAATAGCATGTGGAGCTCTGTTAAGGACCCCTCGCATTCTCTATCTAAGAACGCCCTTTCATTCTTTCTAAGAGACCTCATTTGGGATGCCCATTCTCAATTAGAGTGGAGGCTCTACCTGTTTTGAAGGTAAAGGCTCATAAGATTAGAGCAGTGGCAACATCTCTGGCCTTCAGATATAATATTTTGTAAGCTTCCATTCTCCAGTCCACATACTAGAAATGTAAGTCAGTCTTTGCGAATCATTATCTTGAAAAAGTAGAAACAATTTTCAATGATTGCAGTACCTTGGACCCGTTCGTGGTGGCTGGCATAGTAATGGGGGAAGAAGCATAGGAAGCATTCCTTCCTACCTTACTCTTCCCCTTGAAAACTAGTGTTGAGTCCTTGGGGAGTCTAGGGGTACTTGGTACTGGATACCCTCCAGAATCGTTGGTAGGGTGGTGGTTTTTAATATTTGGTGTAGGTAGTTTTGTTGGTATTCTGGCTTTTTGTTGTTCATGGTACTAAATCCTGGGCAGAGACAATGTCTGTGTTTTACTAGCGCTTGGTGAATTCCTCGCTGTAAGGCCCCCACCATGTAGTAGGTGACCCTGGTCTTAACGCCACACCTCTACTAAGTTGAGAGTAGCTGCGCCAGAGGCAGTTTTTTCTGCTATAATTCTCTTAATAGGTAAGGAAACAACAAGCAGTATGTTAATGCTGGCAAGATTTTTTTATTTGCATGCTTTTATCAATTACAATTGCAATAGTTGTTCATCCATGAATCCCAGCTCCTAAAACAATGTGGGAATCAGCTATGTAATTACTTAGTAAGTTACTTAAACAAAAATGATATTTTTATAATGAAATAATGTTTTGTTTATACTTACTAAGTAATTGCACAGAATGGGAGCCCACCCTCCTCCCCTCACATGGATGAAAAGGCATAAATAAAATTGAGCTTCTTTGCTGAGTTGTTTACTTATTTCCCCAGTAGTGGGCGGGTACCAACCTACACTGAAACAAAAGAATCGCTGCCATGATTTTCAAATTTTAGCTACCGGTACTTAGAAATACTTAGCTATGTACTTACTTGGTAAGAATAAACAAAACATTATTTTATAAGAATATAATTTTTTCATATTTGCCTGTACTTTGCAGATATCAGGACTATGTAATTTGCTGGTGTCAAATATTATAATGCCTTGTTGCACAACAACTTCAAAACTACAGCACATTATTCCTGGCACTGTGATCTGTAACTGTTGTGGCAATGCAGTCACTTATTCATGGTGCACACACAGTGTTCATCTCCAGACAGTTTGCCCACGTAATCACTGTATGGTCTGCTGTGCCTGTAAACCAACTCTTCATACCCACTGTCAGGTAATATTTTTTCAAATTTTTTTCGTGGTTATCATTAGCAGTCAAGACAAGGTATGTAGTATGTAATTATGTGCTGTGTTTGATGGCATATGCGATGCATGGGTGTATTGGACACTACTATTTGTTGGAGGGTTGACCACTAGTCATAAGGTTTGTTTGGTGCACAAGCAGCTGAACTATCGGTGTGGCGTAGCAGGACGAATTGGGCAGGTTGCTACATTCATTGCCTCTGTAAGCTATTATTCTGACAGTATCCATTTGCAAGTCACATTTTATAGTTGTATGTATTTAGAATTATAGTTTTTATTAAAACTTAGTTTTGGTTACTGTATCCAGTTATATTTCATGTATTATCATCATCATGTAGTGTTATGAAACAAGAACATAGTGATCATTGCCACTTTCATTGTGGTCATAGTGATAGACTGAAGTCATCAGGTGATTGAGTTGCAGACATCATCACTGCCAAGTGTTGCCAAATGATAGCGGAGTGATTATTAAGTACTACTGACATCCTCACAGCCACTGGCCGTGAAATGTTGTTCAGAGATGGAAATTTTTTTTTTATACAAAGCTGGGTTAGAAAATGCAGCTTCATGTCATTTATAAAGAGAGTACAGGCAGTCCCTGGTTATCGGCAGACTCGGTTAATGGCACATAACATACCTGACAGAGGGCCGTTAACTGAGACTTGCAACGTAAATCACCGAGTTTCGGTTAATGGCGGTTTTCGTTTATCAGCACCCCACCAGGAATGGAACCCCCGCCAATAACCAGGGGCTGCCTGTAAATATAAAACTAATTACAGGCAGTCCGCGGGTTACGATGGTCTCGGCTTACGGCGGTCTCGGCTTACGACATTCCGAGGTTACGGCGCTTTTCAATTATATTAATCAGAAATTATTTCCAGGGTTACAATGCCTACAACACTGATCTGGCACATGAAATATGACACCAAAAATGCAAAATAATCAGTATTTGAAGGTTTTTTGGATGAAAAATGCCATAAGAATGCAGTTTACATAATTTTCAATGCACCCAAAGTATAAAAGTAAGGTTTTCTTAGGATTTTTTATGATGTTCCGGCTTACGACGATTTTCGGCTTTTGACACATATCAAGAACGGAACCCCCGTCATAACCCAGGGACTGCCTGTAAAGGTAGGATTATACTAGTATCAGTTGCAGTAATACCTCAATCTTATGCAATTCGAGTTGTGCGAACTCACAATACAGTCATGGTTATGTTAGGTATTGAATGGTCCAAATTGTTGTATTTCATTGTTTATTGGTCAATTTAGCTTTATTATAAAATTTACTGTGGTGTTTTTGGAACGAATTAGGCAATTTACATGTAAAATGTAGTTCTAGATATGAAAAAATCAGGTTACGAAGGCCGCTTCGGAATGGATCAATTTCGTAACCTGAGGCACTAGTACTGTATAGTAACCCCCCCTTAACAGTGAAATATAATAATTACGTACTGAATTTCCCCACAAAATTCATAAACAAAAAGAAGTGTGGCAACTTGTGCCTTGTTTTGTTAATGCGCAGGAAATATCTAGTTGTTTAAATTCATCGTCAAATCTCTACCACAATTAACAAAAAGTTAATCTTGTAATAGAACAGATTTAGGATTCAATAATTAAACAATTAAATGGATAGTGATCCATAATGTATAGGCAGTCCGCGGCTTATGAAGGGGGTTCCGTTCTTGAGATGCGCTGTAAGCCGAAATTGTCATAAGCCGTAAAATCGTCAAAAATCCTAAGAAAACCTTACTTTTAATGCTTTGGATGTATGTATTAAAAACTATGTAAATTTTTATCGCATTTTTCATGAAAAATAACCTTCAAATGATTATTTTGCATTTTTGGAGTCATATTTCTTCCGCCAAATTGGCGCCGTAGCCCTGGAATGTGTTGTAAACATGGAAATAATCTCTGGCGAATATAATTGAAAAGTATCATAACCTTGGAACGTCGTAAGCAGAACTCATCATAAGCCGGGGACTGCCTTTACTCACCACTTCATTTAGTCATGATTTTTAGGGACAGGACTGAGGAAGTGTCTGATTGTTGTTTGCAAGATCTCCTTCCTCATAGATCTCTGCATCTTGTAGTAGGGAGCCATTGCACTTTTTATGAGCCTCTTGATCTTGAGAGATCTCTCGAGTGAAGGATCGATCTCGAAAATTCTATCGGTGACATTCCATGTCATTCTTAACACTTCTCCAATCATCTCCAGTGTTAGTGTTGGTGGCTCATTAAATTCTTTGTTGTCATCGTCTTTAATTTTCTCCTACTTGCGGACAAATTATTCTAGTTTGTTATCTGAAGGGTTCATTTGAATGACCTAAAAATTCGTCTTGCACCTCATCAGGGCCTAAATTATCAAATCCCTCACCACCAACTTCCTGAGCCATCTCTCCAGCATGAATTCATGCACTTCATAGATAATTCATCATGGGCTTCTTTAATGAAAGCAATACAGTTGGCTATGTTAAATTTCCTCCATATATCCCTAACACTGATATTGCAATACACCCCCTGAACACCTGAATAAGCCCTGGTCACTTACCAGCCCGAACCCTTAATTTATTAAAAATTTACCAAATCTTTGGTTAAAATAAACGATCAGTGTTGCCAATCTCCTGGCAAACACCCTCGTTACCTAGTTACCAGCCCACCGCTGGTAGCCCTGCCTCACGGGCCGGTCACACCTGCCCTCTCACGTCAATCACTTATCGTTCGCGGTGGAGTACAGATGTATCCACAGCTAACTCTTTTTTGGTCTTGCCCAGCCTTCATTTGCACCTTTGAATTGATTAAATTTGGTGACAAATTACGCATCCCTTTGGATTACGGTTTGAATTGCTCTTTATACCTTGTCATTAGACATGGATTCGGCAAAGGAAGAAACAACACAGGCTATGACAACGACATCAACTACTGCATCCTCGGCCACGACATCACAGAAAATGACGAGCGGAAGTTCAGCGACGTATCGTCTTTGCCAACAATGCAAGAAAAGAATGAGTACCCTAAGACACGACAGTCATTCCTTATGTGTAAATTGTAGGCCTGTTCAATGTAATGTAAAGACCAGATGTGTGGAATGTCAGGAGTGGTCTTTGGACCAGATGTTAGGGTATCTCAAACATAGGAAAGGTCTCGTATCAAGAAGTAAGCGTAGGCAGGAAGAGACTGACGTAGACCAAGATAGAGATTTAGAGACAGTGCTCTTTAAGAAACTTGAGAGTAGGCTGACATCGAGTATGACGTCTCTGTTTACTGATTTTATGTCAAGGTTAAGTGAAGATAGATCGAGCAATAGGGATACTGAAATTACTAATCATTCTTTTTCAGCTCCCCTGCCTGTTCCAGAGACAGCCCTAACGGGTGCTGGGGGTTATGGGGATCCGCAAGCCCACAGGGCAGGATCCGCCGTCCCCCCTGGCGCGGAGCAAGCAGAGTTAGCAGCAGTTTCCCCTTTAATCACTAACAAAGATGGTAAGTCTAAATCAGAATTAGGAGACAAAGTGACAGATAGGGAGATAGCACCAGGTGTGGAGGGAAAGATCTCTTTAGCCTTAGAAGAAAGACCAGAAGCAAAGATGCCCAGGGTTCTTTCTGTGCTCGATCCAGCGGATTGTATTTTTCCCTCTGGTCAATTATCCCGGGAAAAAACTAATAAAGGTATTGGTAAGAATGTAATTCAGTCCTCGTCTACTAACAAATTCGTAGAGTAGATTCCTTCTTCTTCTCGAGTTCCGTTCGGTCCGGGGGTTAATCCCAGTCCTTCGGGTAGGTTAGATCAAGGGCTAAATATAGCAGAGTACAATGCTAATTTTCTCGGGTTATCACAAGGGTATAGAACTCTAGTTAGGCAGTGTTTTCTGATGAACTACAGTGACATCAGAAATCACGTGCTTAAGAATTTTCCTGAATTTGAAGATGATCTTAGTTTTGACTTTTAAGGTGGAGATTTTTCAATTTACTGGCTCTCTTTAAAGAAGATGAATGAGGGATGTAGCCCTTCTGAATCTATGTTTCAGCTTCCTTCGTCTCTCCTCCTTCCTTCTTCTTCTTCCTTTTCTGTTACTTCTTCGGAACTGCTATCTGCTATGCCGTCTGGATCAGTAGGGGTTTCTATTTCTCCTTCCTCTATGTTTCCTATTTCTGAGGGTTCTTCGACTTTTTTCAATTTCTTTCCTAGTAGTCGGTGGGAGTATCTGATTCCGGTATTCCTTGCTCGGATAGTGCCAGTGGTCAGGGGATTTGGTCGGATAGTACGGACAATGTATCTGTTAGGATGTATCCTTACTCTTCAGTCGTTCCTAAGACGGATACGACAAGATCGGCAGGGTTTGGGGGTTCTTTGAGCTCACTTCGCACAACTCGAGAGTCAGGTTGGAATATTGTATTGACTGACAGTAACATGGCTAGCTCTTTGGCAAGGGGTGGTAGGAGCATGAACGTTGGTTTTTCGTCAGGGCAAAGAGACAGCACTGACAGCGTAGGTTTTCGTCACCCACCGTGCGGAGGTTCATTGGGTTCAGATATCCTTCCGGATTTAGGTGTTGCTTCTCTTGGTAACATTCACCATTTAATCTCTAAGGCTTCGGTAGACGTAAGTTCTCGGGGTACATTAGCTATGACGCAAGGCAGAGTGGATCGGGTACTTAAGGTGCCATGTATTGCAGTTAGGAGTAGCGGAGTGACAGTAGCTGTGGGATGGTCAACACTCCAGGTAGGTAATATGACTAATGTACAGGCAGGAAACATACAAACACAGGTAGCAGGGGCAAGGACAGGAAATGTAGAAGGGGTAAGGACAGGAGAATTTTTAGGTGTTCAGGGTGCTTGGCCGGAAGTATCTGGCAACCAGCGGGTGGGCGGAGCGAGCGCGACTGTTGCGTCATCGAGACAGGACACGAGTAATATGACGATGCCGAGTTTGTCTGCATTCGGTAACACTGCACCTGACTAGTCATTGGGACAGTAGCTCACCTGAGCAGTTGACAACACTGCCGTCTTGGCAAAGTGTTGATGCGCCTCGTCATCCACCTTTGCCTCTTGACGATATTTCTGGCTGGCGGAGGGAGGGGGTTGGTATAAGTGGTGAAGGGTTGAATTTATCGGTAGGTTTAGGAGATGTACAGTCTGCTTCTATGACAGGGCGAGCTCGGCCTTCGGACGTAATCCAAGAAGACGAGTTGAATGAAGACACAGCTGCTGTTGAGGATCTTTCGAGTCAAGTGCGTGACAGCAAATACAGCAGGATGATTCATTTCATCCAGGATATTTTCCCGCAGGCAAAGGGAGAGGATCAACCATTGCAACAGAGTCATTCAGTTTTTGAGGAATTATATTCTACTAAACCTCCCGTAGTGTACTCTTCTAACAAACTTCTTGGTTCGGGAGAGTCGAACAAGCTCTGAAAGAGGCGGACAAGGGACTAGCTTCAGTGGTAGGACTTAATAGGCAGGACACGGCTCTCCTTCCTCCAAGGAAGCCGTTGTATGGAGTATCTGGGAACCTTTCGTCGGGGATTCGGGTTCCTCTCAATGAATCTATTGAGGGGTTAATTCCTAGATCTCTGGCTTCATCTAGACTGGTTAATGTATTTAGGAATCAGACTGAGGCCTTGTCACACACAATGTGGACTCTGTCTGGCTTGATGAGGTTCTTGAAGAAGGATGGTTTTGTTCCCTCAGACCCTGGACTGTTTGATAACCTCATCACTTCAGTTTCCATGGGCCTGGCACATCAGGCAAATTGTGTGGCAAGGTGTACTACATTCATTGGTAAGGAAAGGCGAGACCTTTACCTTAGTCAATTGCCCCCGCATTTCCCGGATCTACACAAAAGGATTTTGTCCCGTTCTCCAATAACATTGACTAGTTCGTTATTTAATGAACAAGAAGTGACCAATATGATGAATTTTGTATCATCAACCTCAACGGTGGAGTCGCAACAGGCATTGATCAGAGTAGCAGTGCAAGGATCTAGATCTCCAAAAGGAACAAGGATGTCATCTCCAGGCAAGCGGCGATCAAATTCTCGTTCTCCTTCTAGGTCTCCAAAGAAGGTTAGATTCGCGAAGAGGTCGGCTCATCGACTTCCTCGAAGGCAGGAGCTTCGAGGAAGAATTTTCGCAAATAGGAGACATCACTCTCGGGAATACCAGTAGGGGGTTGCCTCTCTCAGTTCATCGTCCACTGGAGAGAGTACAATGCAGACAGTTGGGTATTGGAGGTGTTGGAGAAGGGGTACAAGATTCCTCTTTGTTCGGTTCCTCCTCTCTCACAAAGACACCGATTCGTCTGCACAGTTATGCTCCTTCATCCATCAGGGGTATAGCTTTAGAAGAAAAGATTCAGGCTCTAATTCGAAAAGGGGCAATAGAGCCTGTACCCCCAACCCCAGGGTTTTACAGTCAAATTTTCGTCACAAAGAAGGCGTCAGGGTCTTGGAGACCCATTATAGACCTATCAGAGCTCAACAAGAGAGTGAAATGTACAAAATTCCACATGGAAACCGTGGCTTCAGTGCTGAGGTCGGTTCAAAGAAACGATTGGATGGTGACGGTGGACCTCAAGGATGCGTATCTCCAGATTCCAATTCATCAGGAATCGAGGAGGCTCCTTCGTTTCTCGGGTCCACTGGGTACCTTTCAGTTCAAGGTACTTTGCTTCAGGCTGACCACGGCTCCTCAGGTGTTCACGAGAGTGATGTCTCCAGTTTCAAAAATAATGCACAGTCAAGGTTTTCGGATGAGAAGATACCTGGACGACTGGCTAATTCAAGCGAACTCCAGGAAAGAAGCAGTAAGAGCGACAAGCTTTTTGCTGGATTTATGTGTGAAGTTGGGTTTAAGGATAAACGAGGACAAGAGCGATCTTGTGCCTTCACAGGAGAAGACTTATTTAGGGATGAGGATTCAGACGCCTCTTTGAAGGCTTTCCCGACTTCAGAGAGGGTCGAGATGTTACTAAGGCAACTGGAGGAGTTCAGGTCGACAAGGGAGCAACCAGTTTCGGAATGGCTAAGTCTCCTGGGGAGAATGTCTTCTCTCTCCCTTCTAGTTCCTCGGTCTCATCTTCGGATGCGCTCCTTGCAGGCATGTCTCAGGAAATGCTGGGTCTTTCGGGACAGGAGCGCAGTGATCAGCTGGGACGATTCTTGCCGAGAGGATCTTCGGTGGTGGTCAGAAGAACATCATCTGACCACTGGCGTAGGGTTAGACCTTCCGATTCCGGACGTTCATCTGTTCACATATGCCTCAGATCAGGGTTGGGGAGCAATCCTGGAGGGAGCTCAGGCCAAGGGCCTTTGGAGGGATTCGGATCTGAGAGAGTCCATAAATTTCAGGGAACTCAGGGCGGTAGAGGAGGCATTATGCACCTTCGAGGAACAGGTGTTAAACCTTACAGTGGCCTTGTTTTCAGACAACTCCACAGCATTAGCATACCTGAAGAAGGAAGGAGGTACAAGATCCTGCAATCTGAACGAAGTGGCACAGAGAATTTTAAGGTGGTGCAAGACACACATTGTAAAGATTTTACCACAATTCATCGCAGGCAAAAGGAATGTGGTGGCAGATGCCTTGAGCAGATCAAGGGAAGTTCTGGGGGCAGAATGGACCTTGGTTCAGGAGGAAGTAGACCTTCTTTTAAACAGATGACCTGCAACGATAGATCTTTTTGCCATGAGTCGGAACCACCGACTACCGGTTTACTTTTCACCGGTGATGGATCCTATGTCAGCGGGAACAGACGCGATGTTACAGTCATGGGACAGGATGCAGGTGTATGCGTTCCCTCCTTTCGGCATGTTGGATCAGGTACTGAGGAAACTCGGGGACTGTTCAAACACTCAGATGACCCTAATCGCCCCTTTCTGGCCTCAAAGATCTTGGTTCCCGGATCTTCTACAAATGCTAATAATGCCCCCAGTAGTTCTTCCTCACAGAAAGGACCTTTTAGGACAACTACTTTTTCATCGGTTCCACCAAAACCTTCGAGTGCTAAGGCTGTCTGCATGGAGACTATCCAGCGAGCAGCAAGAGAAGCGGGTTTTTCACGAGGAGTGGCTAGACAGCTTACTCTCTGTCTAAGAAATTCCACAAGAAGACTATACCAAGTACAGTGGGCCATGTATAGAAGTTGGTGCAGGTCGCAGGGACATACTATTTCCAGTCCTACAATTCCGAAAATAGCGGAATTCTTGCTCCTCCTTAGACAAAGGAAGAACCTCTCGTACTCGTCAATTGCAGGGTATAGAGCTATGCTTAGTAGCACTTTTCGTTTCCATCTACCTGAAATATCTTCTAGCAGAGTGATTTATGATTTGTTGAGGTCTTTCAAGATCGAGAGGCCAAGGACCCCATCTCACGCACCTCCCTGGAATCTTTCAGTAGTCTTAGGTTTGCTGGCTTCTTCAGATTTTGAGCCTTGGGAAAGTTTAACGCTGAAAGAGCTGACGAAAAAGGTCCTCTTTCTAGTAGCGTTAGCAACAGCAAGAAGAATAGGGGAACTTCAAGCCATTGCCAGAGATATTTCGTGGGTTGGAGAGGATCTGTTCCTGTCTTACCTTCCCGAATTCCGAGCAAAGACAGAGTCAGAGTCTAATCCTTTTCCCAGGTCATTTAGAGTAACAGCGTTGACCGACTTCGTGGGAGGAGACGAGGAAGAGTTGCGGTTATGTCCGGTGAGAGCATTGAGGGCTTATGTGAATAAGACGAAGAAACTGAAACCCAGACCCAGAACCTTATTCGTTTCCCCCAAAAATCCCTCTAGGTCGATCGCCAAAAACGCAATCAGCTTTTTCCTCAGGGAACTCATTCGACAAGCAATAACTAAAGGCTCAACCGGTTCAGATAGTACAGGGTTGACAGGGGTCAGAGCTCATAGCATTAGAGGGATGGCAACTTCGGCAGTCTTCTTAAGAAATTTTTCAGTATCGGCGATTCTGCAGGCAGCGACTGGGAAGTCAGTTTCGGTTTTCACTTCTTTCTACTTGAAGGATGTTCAGTTTCGGTCCGACGAAGGGTTTTCTTTAGGTCCATTCGTGGCAGTGGGAGCAGTTATAGGGGATAGCCGTTAGTTAATACGAGTCAGTGATCAGAATTAGTATTAGAGTAGGGAGCAAATATTAGGGATATGTAGGAGGTATTCATGATAGGACATATCACGAAAGGATATCAAGTATTAGGACAGATAGGAAAGAACAGGTCTGGGTCTATCTGAGGGTATTCTTCCACTTAACAGGCATAGAACAGACAGGCAGGTACAACACTACAGGAGAGGACAGCACTATGAACGAAGACACCGTCGCGGACACACCGATGGACAGACACCACAACGTTTTTGGATTTCTCCTCCGTACAGGAGAGTCCTAAGGCCACATGGGAGGTCTTCAGTTTCCCTCCATACATGAGAGGCCGAGAGCCACATGGGAGGTCTTCAGATTCCCTCCATACATGAGAGGCCTAGAGCCACATGGGAGGTCTTCAGTTTTCCTCTACTCAGGTGAGGCACATAGCCAGCTGAGAGGAAACAGGTTTGTATCTCTCCCGCACTCAATGAGTTTTGACCTTTAGAGTAGAGGTGCAGGGAGTCTTTCCTTCCACACATGGGAGGCCTAGATGGTCACACATGGGAGATTAGTTTGGACGAGTGACAAATGAACTTGAGACTGACTCGGGTACTCGTCTCCAAATGCATTCTGGTAAAGAAAATCAGTCGGGTGAGTGCTTAATATATTGATTGACAACTGGTACAGTGGAGGGCCAGGCAGATTTGATTCCCCACCTCCAAATTAATGTTGTTAATCGGGCTTATTCAGGTGTTCAGGGGGTGTATTGCAATATGAAGTTTTTATTGTAAAACATATTGTAATACCTACCTGAACACCTGAATTATTCCCACCCTCCTCCCCTCTCATACAGAGTTATTGAGTTATGATTGACGTGAGAGGGCAGGTGTGACCGGCCCATGAGGCAGGGCTACCAGCGGTGGGCTGGTAACTAGGTAACGAGGGTGTTTGCCAGGAGATTGGCAACACTGATCGTTTATTTTAACCAAAGATTTGGTAAATTTTTAATAAATGAGGGTTCGGGCTGGTAAGTGACCAGGGCTTATTCAGGTGTTCAGATAGGTATTACAATATTAGTTTTACAATAAAAACTTCATTTCACTTTATTCAAGAGACTCCCTAAGCATTGTGAATGTTTTCTCAGTGTATTTAGCCTTAGATACAGCAATTAGGATAAAACACCGTTTGGACTGGCCAACTCACCAACTATCATGGCTGGCCACCCTCCGAAAAAGTACTTTTAACACGTCCTGACACTGCAGATGGTCATCAGTCACAAGTTGTTGTTGGTGAGAGAAGGAGCTAAAGACCTCTACTCCAAAGTTACTAATTAAGGCCATATTTTAAGATTTAAACAAGGGTAATGAAAAGGGTGGCCAACGCAGGCCCACAACACCAAAACGCTTTCAAAATTTTTACTTACGATTAAAAAACTTTAGAAGATTGACGCCATCTTGGTGTTTGCTGAGTCGCTTGTGTCAACAAACTTCCCATTTCCTGTGCTAAATCCACACACCACTTGTATCCATAGATGCTGGGGCACTTTCATCACAGCAATCATAAAACGGTCTCTTGCCACGACGTTTTTAAGGAAACTATGGTTTTGGTAGAAGATGACGACGAAGCGTGCACTAGATAATTATTTAAGTAAATAGTAAAACATCAATATTTTACATATTTATGATGATTAATTTGAAAATATTCGTTTTTGAAAAAGTAACTCGATTCCTGACTCAAATTTAAGTAATTATTTTTCGGAATTAGAACGTTTTTTTAAGTCCTGTAATATGGTGTCATGACATCTTGACTTTTGTACCAATTGTAAATGAATCGCTATATACTCAACTTTCTTGCAGAACAGTTTACCAGTTATTCATACAGATTGTTATCAGCTATTCATGTAATTGTTATAATCGTATGCACATATATATCTGTATTATTTACTTTTTGGATATATGAAGATGTTTTACTGCCAGATTACCGCCGTAGTGTGACGCAATCGCTTTCGCTCCCTGGGCCTCTTGTCTGTTTTCACACCATAATGGGGCCGAATTTGCAATGACCAGAAAGTCGTTAAAAGAGGAAAGTTAGCATTGAGGGGCATATGTTTTGATTGAGAAAAATACAAATTTATACAATAGCTAGCTTGTATAAAATACTGATTACAAAAAACTTGATTTACAACTAAGCAGCATACCTACTATGGGTTTCAGAGACAGTACAAGCACGTTTTTTGGCAATATTTCTGTAACGAACACTCGTATCAGAATGAGATTTTGCTATAGTGTATTACACCCTGTGCCGTAATTTATAAGGGTATTGTGACATGAATCACTAATCATAAAGAATAATGACACTTGTCCTTGTACCAAGAGACAAAAACTCCATTATCCAGAAATGGATACGAACACAGGAGTAAAAAGCTCCACCTACCCTCTCCCCCCACCTCCACTGCCACCCCTGTCCTTCTTCCTTCCTTCACCTTCCCTTCTCTCTCTCTGAAAGTTGCTTCAGTTTAAACTTATTTTCTATGATTTTTCCATTAATCCCTCTAATAATAGTTTACATTGGTGTATATATCTAAAGATTCACTCAGTTGTTACCTGACTATTGCCTGATATATTTATACACTGTTGCCAATTGGTATGTGTTCACCCTCCAAACTGGGTATAAGACTTACACAAAACGTGGAAATTAGCGAAATTAGCCTATGTATTGGAAGTATATATACATAATTATTAAAGCAATTTTATCATTATTGCATTACTATGACAACTAGAATTCATGGAAACAGTTTATAATAATGCATTGGCATATGTGTGAAGCTCCACTAATGTGGCAACGGTGATTTTGCCATTCATAGCAGGCAAACATTACAGGTTACATTTATTTCTGGCATACAGTTATTAAAAAAAATCAAAATACTAATATAGGCTTAAATCAATGAAAAGCGCTAGAAAAAGAAAATTATAATCCTCTAATCCGTCTTCTGCTCCGCGATGGTTTTTGGCAGCCAGATGTATGACGAGGTTAGAAACATTGGATTGTATCTGCTTTAGAAATATCTGTAATTTTTCGGGGTGATTTGGTTGCAAAAAAGGGATAATAGACATGAATTAAATAAACATTTTGAAGTAACAAAGTAAAGTTAAACTAAATAGTGAGTAAAGTAAACAATTAAGGGAATAATGCTTTGCATCTCATAAACAGTGTCGTCGTCTGCTGCTCGTAACTGTGTTCGTGGAGTGAGCGCTTAGGAACCAGGAACAGCAACGTGGTTCAAGTGCAATTTGGAGTGGATTAAGACCAATAATGTGTATAATTACAATTAAATAAGCACTGTGGAGTTTCAGTTGTGATAGCAGTAAGGATAAAACCACCGATTACAAGGTAAAAATGAATGCAGTTCAAACCATGACCCCGGGAATAACAAGTTTCATACTTTCACTAATATAGGCAACAAAATGTTGTTTTATTGTGCTGATTACAACTGTAATCTTGAGTAAGATCAATAAACGTTACATATATACACTAACATTCTTCAAATGAGTGCTAGGAAGGCTGGGAGAGAAGGTGGATTGTCCGTGGTTAGGCTGGCCAGCCTGACGATAGCCACCATATTGGATTTTAAAACTGCCTTTAAAACATATTTTACAAAGAGCGTCACATGCTTATTTTAGTTCGTATGGGGCTTTCATATATCACTTTATGTTGATGAAACTTCAATCTTTTGAATGGTATGCTTCAAGTTGTAATTGTATTCGTGTTTCACCAATTAAATATCGAGTGAATAAGACCCGGCCAGCGTGATGATGATGGATCATCCGTGATTGTTTACCCTACTCGCTGATCCATCGGTTTTAATATAGAGGTGGTGTTTTTAGGAAGGAATGCAACTTCAACGTTAGGGTGACCAATCTTGATGTTTTCCTGGTGGCCTGGGCAATTAACTTTGATGAGCAATACTTTGAAGTCTATTCTTTTATCAGACAGATATTTTTCCACCTCCCATACAAAGCAATTGTGAAACCAGTCATTAAACAGTGTGACTGCCATCCATGCTTCTTTATTAGATCGGTAAAACACTGGCAGCATGTTCATGTCTATTTTTCAAAGCACGCGGGCCTTTGGAACAGTACAACAGCATGGGTTTAATCATATGACCAGCTGCATTGCCACACAATAACACACACTCAACCTTTAGATGCTTTGAAACCTGGAGCACTTTTTTTCTTCCTTATAAATAAATGTTCTCTTGGGCATTTCTTTCCACCATACACCAGTCTCAACTGCATTGAAAACTTACTCAGGCCAACTTTTTAAATGGAGTTACAGTAACTTTTAACTTTAATTTCATTTAAAAATTAGCTTAATACTAATATAAAGACAATTCTCTCTCTCTCTCTCTCTCTCTCTCTCTCTCTCTCTCTCTCTCTCTCAGTTAGTGGTAGATGAGTTCTAATTGATCTGTTTATACCTTTACTGTCTATAACTGTAAATGTACTGCCCTAAAGCATAGACACATAACTAAGAGTTATATTAGTCCAAATAAAAAAAAGCACTGCTTATTCACGAAAAGGTATTTCCGAAAAAAGATTAAGAGACAGAATAAAGAATTTCTTAAAAGTGATTGAGAAGACTTCTAAAAATAGATTGGTCAGTCAGAAGAGGGAGAGAAAAGGTGAAATACGTTGAAGTATGTATCTTCATACACCTATATTTTTTACCAAACATTTATTTCCTTTTAAGGGTAATGTATTAAGCTAACTTTTAAATGAAATTACATTAACTTTAATTTCATTTAAAAGTTTGTTATTATTTTTATAAAGGATTAGTTTATCTAGACCTCTTGAGCCTTATACTAAAGGGATTTTGACGAAGGAAAAATCTATTTCTTGGGGAAGACCTGTGTCACCCGGTGAAATGTTCCTGTAGCACACATTTCTAGGTATAAATAGATGCTAAATATACCAGAGAAAAAGCCATAAGGAATGCTGGAGTTACTACCTCCAGCTCGCTCACCCTATTATAAACAATAGGGTGTCGGTATAACACAGATACTTTGCCAATTAGAAGTCTCTTCTCAAAATCCCTCTCTAGATAGGTGCTGTTACAACGTCTACCTTCCGCTCGCTACTACTACTACCTCTGCCTGAAACCTTCATTCCTGGATTATGCACCCAAGCTTGGGCCAGCTAAAGGGCGGGGGACAAGGAGAAGAGAGGGATGGGTTCACCGGGCGACACAGGTCTTCCCCAAGAAATAGATTTTTCCTTCGTCAAAATCCCTTTTCTGGGTTCGACCTGTGTTGGCCGGTGAAATAGTAGCAGAGAATTGGCTCTTCTCAGGCTGGTTAATGTCATTTAAAAGTTAGCTTAATACTTAGGGAGAATGATTAGGGTCATATCTAGTGTTCATACTCTATAAGTAGGCATTTATTAGCATTTTTAGAGACCGTGCCCAACTTACGCAAAAATTCCCCTGGCACAAGGAGGTCTGGCACAAATGGCTGTTTCTTGATTTGGTTTCTCACATCAGTACTCACTATTGTTTATACAAGTTTTACATGAACTAGTAAGTGGTTGTTTATTTTAAAAAACAGTAATAGACTACATGGTTACTTAGAAGTAATATGCATTATCAGTGGAATCTGGCAAAACTGAGAAGGGCATAGTAAGCCTAGACTAGTAGGTATAACCAAAATAAACTTTCACGTTGATTATAACTTATTGCGATTTACTGGTAATGAAATTAATACACAACAAATATTTATAATGAAAATAATACAGTCTGTCCTTGAAAGTCTGGCATTTCACAGTCCAGGAACTCTCAAAATCCAAGACGTATTTTAATCAGCCGCCATTAGTTCTTGATTGGCTACGGAGGCGGTGCCACACATTTGCTTTTTTTATTTTTCAGATTTCGGAACTGAAGCTTACGCAATGAATACACGAACACAGTTTATTTCCAACAAAAACATTCTGTAAAACTCAAAAACATACAGAATACAAAAGAACCAAAGTTTGCGTAGATACTCTTGTATTTTCCAATCATTAAAATTTCATCCACAAACATGATTTCATCATATGCGTTGTGTATAGTGCAAGATGTATTTTCAGTAGCTTACGCAATGCTATGTTTTTTATGCCTGTCTTGGTTTCAGTAGGTAACATTAGTAACACATTATATCCATTAATAACACATTATATCTGAGTTAAACTAATAAATAGGCCTAGAAGCCAAAGTTCATTAAATTAAATCCAAATCTTCATACATTAAGCCAGACTTACCAACATTGTGTTTTGTCTAAGAATTCATCACTATTTCTTATAATTAACTCCCATAGGGGGGTAGTGCCATCAGTGGACCTCATGTGGTGCACTGTAGGCATTACTTAAGGTTCTTTGCAGTATGCCTTCAGCCCCTAGCTGCAACCACTTTTGTTCCTTTTACTGTACCTCCTTTCATATTCTCTTTCTTCATCTTACTTTCCACCCTCTCTTAACACTTTATTCTTAGTGCAAATGCGAGGTTTTCCTCCTGTTACACCTTTCAAACCTTTTACTGTCAGTTTCCAGTTCAGTGCTGAATGACCTCATAGGTCCCAGTGCTTGGGATTTGGCCTAAATTTTATACAACTCAACTATGATTAACAACCACTCACTACTGTCTGCAAGACACTGGAATAAACAACAGCAAGTACTGACATAATAAAACCGAGAAACGGCCGTTGCCAATGTCAGCTACTGTAACTAACACACGTTTATTAAAGGTTGCATTACAGTTATCAGCTTGATGAAGATTTTCTCATTTTTAACGGTGACTTCCATAATATATTTATCATTCACTCAGTAGAGAGGGAAGTGTTCAAAAATTATGCAACTAAATTTGCAATTGTACCTGTGGCAGAAAAAACTAATAATGTGCAGGCTACAAAATGTGGAAGAGGCAAAAGCAAAATCGGAAACTGGCGGAATCAAAGCTTTAGTCCATTTAATTCACTGCACTTATAAATAAAGTAACTTGCATTCTTAAACTTTGATAATTTATATATAAAATAAATCTCAGAAATGCATTTCATTAGGAGCAATTGGCTGTGATGATGATGGTAAAATGCAATCAGCTGATGATTTTAAGAATGTAAAATCAGCAGAATGCAAATGGCACATGTTTGCCATGTTCATAAATTACAGTGCAATAATGTGACAATAATGACAAATATAATTGCATACAATATGTAAAACAACAGTTTTACTAAAATTCTCAATATTCTTAATAAAACTGTATTTCTGGGCTCAGCCGTGTTGCCCAGTGAAATGTGTCTGCTTTAGCACTATTTCTAGTAAAATATTGATATAATACCAGAGAACTGCTAAATTGGACATGTCAGAAGCCTCTGACTCGCTCACCTATATAAAAGGTGTCGGTATAAAACTGGGGCGAGTGTTAAACACTACCACAGCAACCCCTCCAATTAGCCTTTTCCTCATCAAAAGACCCTAAATACGGGGAGCCGATCCCTTTATTAGACTCTTGCAAATGGATATCCTCTCTCTCTCTCTCTCTCCAGCAGATTTTTAGTTTTTTGCTGAAAATTAATAGCAGACAAGTTTGAAGTGCTGATAAACAATGAAGGGTGCCATGAGATCAGAATTTGACAGTGTGCTTAGAAGGTTTTAAGCTCCGCCGTGGCGAAGGTGTAAGCATTTCTAGAGAGATGCTTGTGGAGCAGGCCAGAATTTTGCTATGGAACTAAACTTAACAAATGACAGTGATTATTCATAAGTTTTGTTCTGCTCTTGATAACTCACTCACTCCAGTGGGTGCGGCCTCCATGACTCTTTGCTGCCGTTACAAGAAGCTTCCAATGACCATGGTCCTGCTCAACATCCTACCAATCCCCAGGACCATCCACTCCAAACTTTGTCATGTCCCATTTTATGTTATCAGACCATCTCATGCAGGGTCTTCCTGTAGGTGGTCTGCACTCTGGGTGTCCTCTAGTAACCTGGCTTATCAGTCTATCCTCAAGAGCCTTGGCCACATGCCCTGCCCACCTCAGTCTTTGAGCCATAATTGTGCTTGTTATCTGGAGTACTTCTGTCATTTCCCTCAGTTCATTATTATGCCTTCTTCTCCATTGCCCCCTCTACGCATCATAGACCGGTCCACACATCCTCCTCAAGATTCCGTTCTCAAACACTTCCAACCTTCATTCCAGATCCTTTGTCAACCTCCAGGTTTCACAACCGTACGTTAACACGGGTCTAATAATGGTTATATAGGCCTTCACCTTTGTTCTCCTTGATAAGATATATACATATTGCTATTGAGAACTTTGACTAAAGCCCAAGTACATCTGGCTTCCACTGCTATTCTTAGTTTTACCTCTTCCTCTACTCTATTTTCAGCTGTAACTGTTGATCCAAGGCATTTGAAATTTTCGACAGCTTCCAACTCCATGTTTCTATACCTGATGTTACCCAGAAACCTGTCTTGCCTTGAAATTTTCAAGATTTTGGTTTTGCCTCATTTATTTCCAGGCCAACTTGATTTGCAGCTTCTCTAAAAACAATTATTTTTCCTTCAATTTCCTGGATGCTTTCACTACAAAAGTCCATATCATCTGCATAAGCTAATCTATAACACATAGCCTCCCAAGATATACTCCATTACCCTATCTGTTCCATGTTATCTGTATTTGCTACATCCATGGTATAAAGATTCAAAGAAATTCTCTTATTTTTAATGAGGAATTCAACTCATGCCTGCAAGTTTTTTTTTAAAGAGTTACATTGCAACTGGAAGTCTTGCATGAAATTGAAATGAAAGTGCAATTAGTAGCTTTTTAAATATGAGTAAAGTTCCTTTACATCACTAATTCCATAGTGCTATTGACATTTTCATTTGTGTTAGGTGCTATGATTCCATGGTGCTCAATAACACCTGTCTTTCATTACCTTTACTCAAACAGCCTATGTTTCAGGGGCTTAAGTGAAGCTGTAATACTATGAGTATTATTAAGTTTCATGTCATTTTGCCTTAATTTTTCTGACTTCAGCTGCTGTTAGTGTTGGAAATATTTAAAAAAAAATGTTAGCTTATATTTATTTAATTTCATTCGATTTTACCATGCTTCTCTAAACTGGTTTCAATTTTTATTCACATAAGTGCTTTAATTTGTGAAAGCTTGCTTGACACATTAATGGCATCAAAATTTTCTTCCCTATGATTTTGTAATTCTATTCATTAATTAATAATAGTAAGAAGATAAAAATAATACTGAAATACATGTAATGCCTTATAAAAACCTTTGAGTTTCAGAAAACATTTAGTTTTAGGTTATTGATATTGTATCATATTGATAAAGCCCAACAATTCTTCAGGGAAGGAACTCTTATAATTAATGTGGTAAAGCCTTGTCAAGATGAACTTCCTTGATAGTTAGTGCTTTATTTGTTAACTGTTGTCGTGACTGATTTTAAGAATAAACTGCACCATTATTATTTTTAAATGGGCTGTGGTTATGATAATAGACCTTTAGACTTTGTCTCCCCACGTGAGTCCACAACTGTCAGGGAAGAAGGCACTGAAGTAAAGAGAAATAAGCATTGCAATGCTGTTTACCTAACACCCCTTGATCTTTACCACCTAACCATATGATTTCATTTGTTTTTGGCCTGATAGAAGGAGGAGTTTTTCTCCAGCAAGTAGACAAGATCATTGTTATGCTGCCAATGCTGACTTGACCTATCATAAATTTTTTTTATGCTGACTGAAGAGTATTGTTAAGTAAAAGCTATTTGCTTTCATTGGTTCAGTTTCACAAGGTGCTTTTGCATTGCAGAATTGTCAGCAGTGTACACCTTCAACAAGCCAGGGCTCATGTTTGGAATGTGGGATGATTAAATTATTTGCTGTTTAAATCCTCATAATTACATTTTATTATATGTAAGTGGTTTAACTCCGAAGGGATACAAAAATAAGATTTATTACACATTACCTCAACAAATCTTTGTATTGTTCTTTGTTGAAATGATACTTGTTATAGTTGAAATCTACTGGAATGAAAGAAAAATTGTATTTGAGTGATAAGATTGCCACAGTGCTGTAAATATACAACATAATTTTCATTACAATTGAATATTGGGATTAATGAGCTAACATGTTTTGGATTAGTGACAAGTATTACTAATAGTTTTTTATTTTGGCTTTAAGAATCACCATGTATTTTGTACAACAGACCTTAATTAATGATAAGTGAAAAAGAAAACTTGAATAATTTTGGGTCATGTTGTTTAATTAGCTGTCATCCTCCCAAATTTGCCAATCATTGCTATTCTTTGGCCTGAAGGATAGATTTCATTTCTAGACATTGTAACTGTAAGTAGCCATTTTCAGATTTTTTGTAATACATGATTTTGTAAAATTATTTGTATAATTTAATATGAAGCTGATTTAACCTTGCTAAGGTTCTAACTTTTTTGTGGTAATGGCTTTGTTCATTTACATTTTGTACAAAGTTTTGTTCTTTTGGACCTTTGGATGAGTGTTAATACAGATTGTGTTTATTAGTAGATTTGATAATGAGTCCCTTCATTATGATTGATGTTAAAATTTTATGACTTTAAATATTGTTCAGCAATTAAATCAATTATTTGCTCATTGTCTCCATTTTATCCCTCAGGAAACAAAATTGTATATACTGAGAAATTTTACATTTTATCATGAGCTCATTTCAAAGTGTATCGGAAGGAAGATTATTCTAAAGCAGTTTAAGCAGACCACTTAGTTTTTTTAAGACTTAGACGACAAACCTGAAGGATTTGTTTCTTCAAATAAAATTTGAAAATGGGAGTACTATATATAGTGGGGGTAGCTGTGCAGCTAGATGGAATACCAATGAGAGTGCATGAAAAGTAAACAACAGAAAGCAGTGTAGCTGGGGGCCAAAGAAGCACTTGTAAGAACCTATAGTACTGCTACTGTTGAATTGCATAAGGTACACTTTGGCAGAACCAAAATGATGTTCCCAAACTTCAAAAGGCTATTAGAAAAGACTCCTGAAAGCACAATTAGGAAAAAAATAATGTATTACCATCCCAAATAACAAATCAATCTGTAATACAATACTATATACCAAACAAAAAAGAAATCCTACATCAAATTCAGTATTGAAATCAATATGTAAGAGTGTAATGAGCCCAACACCAGTTTTTATAGCAGGAAAAATTCATGGAAAAAAAAAGCACATGTTGACATGTGCGAATGTAATCTCGTTTTTTTTTATTTCTGTAATAAAAATAATTATAATTAAAGGTGGCCAGATAAATACAATTTTAAATTTCATAAAATATAGAAATAAAAAAAACAGCTGGCATAGAGGCTCTGGAAAAAATCCATGTGTATCAGTCATGTGATATAAAGGAAAACAAATATAGATAAATTTCTAGATAAAATTCAAAAGGTTGCAAAGAAGAAACTAGTAATAAAGCAGTTAAACCCAAGAATACTAAACCAAACATAGAAAATTAAATTTCTAAACAATGAAAAGTAACTTCAGTTGTAATGATATAAACAGTACATAAAACCTAAATATTTTTAAACCATGAAAATATCAGTGCAAGTAAGGCATTCATTAATGATAGTATAATACAGTCGCGTGTCGGTGGTCTTCAGACCAGATTGCATCTTGGAAAAGGAAAAGTAACTGTATCCTCAAAGAGTATGAACTACTGTAGTATTAGTAAATAATGTTGACAGCATGAAACAAATCAGTACCATCATTAGGCAAGTATATGTATCAACATCAGTCCAAGAAGGAGAAGGCAATTTTGAAACTGCATATATACACTTGTAATAAGATAATTTATTGTAAAAGATTTGAATGATACTAATTTAGGAAATGTAACAAATAGTACTACCTGTATCATGTAAAATATATGAAACCAAATGAAAATTATAATTTAATTTTACAAGTATCAAAAAGTGATCTGGTGGGACCTCTTTCGACAGTTTACTTTTTCATCTCCATAATCTTTGCACTACTAACATTACTGTAGATAGACTTGAATAGTACTTACATACGACCTGTATACATCAGAATATTTTTCAATTTTAATTCCCCGTAGAGGGGTAGTTCCAACAGCGGGCCTCATGCATTGCACTGTAGGCATTACTTCAGGTTCTTTATAGCGTGCCTTTACCCCCTAGCTGCAACCACTTTCGTTCCTTTTATTGCACTTCCTTTCATATCCTCTCCTAACACTTGATTCATAGTGCAACTGCGGGGTTTTCTTCCTGTTATACCTTTCAAACCTTTTACTGTCAATTTCCATTTCAGTGCTGAATGCCACATAGGTCCAAGTGCTTGTCCTTTGGCCTAAATTCTATATTCAACTCAACTCATTCAATTTTAACTTCACTTATATAAAACAATTGTATCAAACACACACATCATTACAAAATTCACAAAGCTAACTGAGAAATGGACCATTTACACTAAAAAAACTAATCCTGGCATTTGAATATAAAAGACACCACAATGACTAATAATTTTATTACAATAATTATCAAAAAGGCCACAAAGAAAAGAACACCCCATTCCATTCCACATCCCGAAGTATGTGCTTTATGGTCTGATACTCTTGAGAATTAATAAAAACATTCATTTGGAAGACGTTTGAACAATCTAAACAAAAGGTGGAAAGAAATTGATGAATAACAACTTAAGAAGGAAACTTGCCAAAGGTAATCATAACATTAATAGTAATTGACACACTAAGCTCAAACCAATACGTACGTGTACAATTTAAAGTTTAGAAAAGTTAGTATGTATACAAGGAAAAATATCATGGAAGCAATATGTATAAGACATCTGTAGCAGTATGTACTCCTATATGAAGAATGTAGCTAAAAATCAGGAAAATAAATGGAAAAGAATGTAGCTAAAAATCAGGAAAATAAATGGAACATTTGTCAAATCATGAAGACAAGCTACGTAAAAAAAAATGGAGATGGATGGATGACTGCTTGTGAAATAAGCAAGAATTTAGGAGAAAGAATGTTTTGTAAACATAAGCAGTAAAAAGACCTTAGTTGACAATTCTCTTAAAATTTAAACTATGCATATCCGTATCAAACCAACTAAATTTTAAAACGGGAGGAAATGCTGTAAAGTCCTACCCTGAACTTACGTGAGGCTAGGTTCCAGACCCCCTCGCGCAAGGCAAATTTTTGCGTAAGTTTAAGTTTGGCACAGTCTCTAAAAATGCTAATGAATGAATAAATACAAATTTCCAGAGCTTAAACACTAAATATGACCCCAATCATTCCCCCTAATTATTAAACTAACTTTTAAATGAAATGGAAGTTACCGCAATTTCATGTAAAAAGTTAGCTTGATACATTAACCTGAAAACAAGAAATAAATGGTGGACATAAAAACATAGGCGTGTGTGAAGATTACATGTACTGTTTCTCTCTTTCTCTCAGTCCCCCTTCGCACTAAAGGGATTTTGACGAAGGAAAAATCTATTTCTGGGGGAAGACCTGTGTCGCCCGGGGAAATGTTCCTGTAGCACACATTTCTAGGTATAAATAGATGCTAAATATACCAGAGAAAAAAGCTATATGGAATGTTGGAGTTACTACCTCCAGCTCGCTCACCCATATAGGGTGTCGGTATGGCACAAGGGCGAGTGGAAGCCACTACCACAGAATCTTTGCCATTAGAAGTTTCCTCTCAAAACCCCTCTTTAGATAGGTGCCGTTACAACGTCTACCTTCCGCTCGCTACTACTACTACTCCTGCCCGAAAGCATCATTCCTGAATTACACACCCAAGCTTGGGCCAGGTAAAGGACGGGGGACCAGGAGAATAGAGGGATGGGTTCACTGGGCGACACAGGTCTTCCCCCAGAAATAGGTTTTTCCTTCGTCAAAATCCCTTTTCTGGGTTCAACCTGTGTCGGCCGGTGAAATAGTATCAGAGAATTGGCCATACAAGCTTGGTAAATCACAAAATTTATAGATATATAATGAAAAAAAAACTTTTTCTTAAAATGGTTTTAATAACCAATGTAAGTAATAACAAGTTACAAATGGTAAAAAAGTATCAAATAAGACCAAATCTATACTATCCTAGGACAAACAACAGGTAATGAACATAAAAAACAAATAATTATGAACAATGTACATGTCCAGGAGTGGGGTGATGAGCAATCCAGACCGGGACACAAGGCAGAAAAGTAGGGAATACAAGCGAGGCAGGTAGGTGAGAGTGAGTAACAAAAGGAAAAAATAATAGCAAAATAATAGAATACAAATATGGAGTTAAAAAACTAGGCCATCTCAGGGGAGACAATGCTCCCTGCAGCCACTGCCGAATATTTAAGGGCCTCCAAATTCTTCAGATAGTGGCGTTTAAATAATGTCGGGGATTTCCAACCCGTATATTTTTTAAGATCCTCGAAGTTCATATTATGAAAATAATTAACTGAGGTAGCCACTGCCCGGATATCATGGACATGAGGGACTGAATCCAGATTGGCTTGTTTAATAAAATAAAGAATTTGTTGTCTGATTCCCTTCAAGGAAATAGATCCACCTTTTTCTCTAATAATAAAAGGACCTTTCAGAAGTTCTGCCCAGATAAGATTTTAATGTAACGATAGGACATAATGATGAGTCCTGTGGGAGAGGTATAATCTTCCATGGAGACCACCCGTTTTTTGGGTCTTCATTCTTTGCTAGGAATTTCCGATCTGGGGAGAGCAGAACTTCTCCTGACGGGAGGAATTCAGTATGATTTGGTTCTCTAGAGAGAGCCGACAGTTCAGATATTCTGGCGCCTGAGGCCAGACTCATTAAAAATAATGTTTTCCTGAGAAGGGTTATATATAAGCATGATTCATTATCAGTATCTGAAGCCAACCTGAGTACATCGTTAAAAAACCAGGAGACCGTGTGAGGACAGTCCACCGGTCTCAGACGAGCACATGCTTGAGGGATAGACAAGGATTATGAATCTGTCAAATCAATATTAAAGCCAAACTGAAATACCTTTCTCAAGGCAGATTTAGTTGTAGTAATGGTACTAGCGGCTAGGCCTTTTTCGAACAGAGTTCTAAAAAAGGAGATCGCCAGACTCGTAGTCATCTTCTGGACATCTGATTCTTTTAGAAAGATGGCTAACTTCCTTACTGCTGAATCATACTGCCTGAGTGTTGATTCTCTTTTGTCTGACTCCACGAACAGGATGTTTAGTGGGTCAATACTAGCACCCTTCTGCGCCGCAAACTTCATGAAGTCCATAAAGTTAGGGCACTCAGAATTCTTGAGGAAGCTGACACAGTCCGAGTTAGTACTATTTGAGTCAGTTTTGGGATGGGAATCTGTCTGGGACGGAGATTCAATTCTAGTAGAAGAGGAAACCAATTGCTCTTCGGCCAGTTGGGTGCTACCAATGCTACCTGTCCTGTGAAAGATCTGAGTTTGTGCAGAACTTTCATCAAGAGGTTTATTGGCAGAAATATGTAAATCTTCCGCCAATTGTTCCAGTCTATGGACATTGCATCGGTGGCGTGAGCTAGAGGATCCAGATTGGGAGCCACATAACAAGGAAGTTTGTGATTGGACTCCGTGGCAAACAGGTCTACCTGAAGGCCCGGGATTTGTTGGCAAATCCAATGGAATGATTTTGTGTCCAAGGACCACTCCGACTCCAGCGGAGTTGTTCTGAATAGTGAGTCTGCAATGACATTCCGTATTCCTGCCAGGTGAGTAGCTGACAGGTGCCAATGATTTTTCGTTGCCAACGAAAATATCGCAATCATTACATGATTTATTTTGCTTGACTTGGAGCCTCCTCTGTTTATGCAATGAACTATCACTGCGCTGTCCGAGGCTAGTCTGATATGAATGTTCCTGGCCGGAGCTAGTCGTTTCAAGGTCAGAAAAATGGCCATTGCCTCTAGGACGTTGATGTGGAACTGGCGGAATGTTTTTCGACCACGTACTGGGAGTAGCCCTCCAAACCACTCAGAGAGGCGTCTGTGTGGATTATCAGAGACGGTGGGGGAAATTGCAGTGGTACTGATTCGTCCATGGACGGAGTCTTTTCTTTGATATCGGCGGAATCAAAGAGATCTTGTCTCTGAACTTGTTGTTGGCTCTTTTGATATCCTTCAGTCTGGCTTTCAACAGAACATCTGTTATTAAGGCAAACCGGAGAGAACCTAGAATTCTCTCTTGGGTACGACTAGAAGCCCATTTGTTCTTGAGGTGTGTGTGGTTAGGTCCCATTGAATTCCCAACCACTGAAAGCGAGACGCCGGAATAAGACAAGACTTTTCCTTGTTTATCTGGAAACCCAGGTATTCTAGGAATTCTATTACTTTGGCTGTTGCCTTGCGACGCTCCTCGTCGTCGGTTGCCCAAATGAGCCAGTCATCTAGGTAGGCTACTAACATTACCCCTTGAGCTCTTAGCTCTTGAACCACTGTCTCTCCTAGTTTGGTGAATATTCTGGCCGCTATGTTAAGCCCGAATGGCATGACCTTGAACGAGTAAGCTTCTTTTCCTAGTTTGAAGCCTAGGTACGGAGAGAAGTTTCTTGCTATCGGTACATGATAGTAAGAGTCTGTAAGATCGATAGAGGTGGTGACGACCCTGCGGGGAAGTAAGGTCCGCACCTGTGGGACGGTCAGCATGCGGAACTCGTCACATTGAATGTATGAGTTGAGACGGAACAGGTCCAGAATCACTCTTCTTTTGTCCGAGTCCTTCTTCGGTACACTGAACAGTCGTCCTTGAAATTTCAGATGACTGACTTTCTTTATTGCCTTCTTTTGGAGAAGGTCTTTGGCATAGTCTAGAAGGTCTGTCATTGGAATCTGGTGAAAACTGACTGGTGGAGGAGGACCTTTCTTCCATTTCCACCCCAGACCTTTCGATACAATACTGTGGGCCCACGGACTGAAGGTCCAATGGTCCCGGGAGAGGTACAGTCTCCCGCCCACCTGCAGCGCCTCATTGACTGGTTGAGGCCTTACTTCCCCTGCCTCCTCTGAAGCCTCTGCCTCTAGAGCCAGTTCTCTGTTGGAAGGCACCTCTGGCTCTGCTACTCCTTGCGTGCCTGTTAAAGCCTCGAAACGCCCCTTGTGATTCAAATGAGGCGTTGAAAGCTGGGGAAGTTACCAGGGCGGCCGAACTCAAAGGCTGTTGAGTTGGTTAACTCTGCAGCAGAACAAACTGTTGTTGTGGCTGCGCCTTAGATGTTGAAGGCTTGTTGATCTGGGAGACAGGGACTGCTTGTACTACTGTCTGAGACTGAGAGGTCTGGAAAGGCTGATACTTCCTAGGCCTTTTCCTACCTTTCGATTGTGCTCCGGGGGTCTCAAACTTCCTCTTGAAGGGAAGTCCCTGACGGACACGAAGGTTCTGGTTAGCTCTAGCAGCCTCGCTGAGGACGCTGTTAACCATGTCCTGATGGAAGCATTAGCAAAAACATGCTTCCTGCAGGCTTGTCTAGCCACTATAAAATCATATAGGTCTGTAATTGTGACTTTGTCAGGACCCGGAATAGAGATTCATCTGCAAAGACTGTAGCCGTCAACTCTGCAGTGGTGACTGAGTTAATTGACCTGCTCAGCCTGCATCTTGCTTCGAATTCTACCTTAACCATGGAGTCCGGAATTCTAGGCAAACGTTCACTGAATTGTGCGGAGGCACACTCCGGGTCGAGTTTGCCCACCGTGAACGTTGCCGGAGCGCCAGCCCAACACTCTAGGTCTCCGGGGAAGAGCAAAGAGGTAACCTCCATCTCTTTTAGCGGAGGCATAGGCTTGTCCTCCATTCCAGCTTGCAGTGTCAATTCTGCAATCTTTGACGTGCAAGGAGTCGGAACGTCCTCCGTCGCTACAAACATGGTATAGCAGCCTCTGTGGGGTGTTAACTTGGTGTTGACACATTCCCATTCCTTGAGGGTGCGTACTCATGCCGACTGAGCCTGATCCCTAGGGTAGATGACCGTCTCCTTCGTTCGAGACCTTGTCTACCCTGACCAGCACTTCCTCAGGTAGTCTAGCGTAGCCCGGGAAGGGGAATTGTAGGCCTGGCGGGAAGAACTCATAGTCCTCCACAGGTCGGGTTCCGCAACCTTCAATTGTAAGCTTGCCCTCTGAAAACGGGGCATGCAGAGCCAACTGCCACGGGTTGCTGTTCTCGAATGGCGGAAGCTTGGACGTGTCTGGTACAGTAAGTTCCAGAAGTGAAGCGACAAATTTCAGAATTGATCGTATTTCTTTAGAAACTCGAGGGGTTGCTGGTTAGTATATTTTACTCCAATTATTGTCAAGCTCTTTATCTAACAATCCGTATCAGTGATTAACTGTAGAAGCACAGAAAGTATTTCGCCAGTGAATAATCGATGTTTATTCAATAATTGTTTATAAAAAAAATGAATTTCCCCATAGAAACATCTGTGGCTCTCAATGTGTGATATCAAGCGTTCACCATTGAGTGGCAGCAGGAACCGAGTGCATAAGCATTGGCCTAATATGATTTGCAAATTAACTTTCTACTTTTATAGTGTTATATCGAAAGTTATTATGATTTCTTTTGATAAAACACAAAGAAGTTTAGTATCTGATTAAATGAAATATAAATAAGACACAAGTTGGTGTAAAAAAAAAGAAAAAAATCCAAGTTATATGCGCGTTTAGCATTGGCTACGTGGTTAGGCCTATTCAAGAATCAAGGAAATATATTTCCAGCTTGTTAGTTAATAATTTCATCTAATTCATCAATTGTGCAAATCTTTGCTTGTGGATTTGCGTTCAGGGTCGCATCAAACAATTATTTTTGTAGGTTTCCACCCTTTTTTTTTATCGCATAAGTGAGACTATTTTTGTTCATACGATCCTGAGTGTGAATATGCTTGGCGAGCATTATTTTAATTCGAGTATCTCCTTTTAAGCTCTCTCTCTCTCTCTCTCAGGACCTTTTTATCTAGTCAGGAATAACCAGAGGCCTGTTAAAAATCGAGCACTAGGCCTATTGGTCATGATCGGGTGTCTTCTATATATATATATATATATATATATATATATATATATATATATATATGTATATGTATTATATATATATCCGCAAAAAAATCAGAAATTTATGTTATACAATAATGCTTGACTGGATCGAACTGATTACCGGTTGCCCGTGGAGATATGAATTTGGGTGATATCACTCCCTTATGATACGCCCACTTACGCATATACAGTCTTAAATTTCATGGTTGGAATGATTAGAAGATTTGAGGTAAAAGGTTGAAGTGAAAAAGGTGGAGTTAGGTTTGTGGGTATAGGTAGAGGTAGAGGGTGAGGCGGAGTTGTTGGGGTCTATTGTCTCCCTACTTAACCAGGTGGTGATTTTAGGGTGTTCTGGTTGCTTGCGACCGTCTTTCTTATTTTTTATTTAGCGAGTCTTTTTCCTAGGTGCAAGGACAGGTCCTAGTGTCGGTCCTAATGGTTCTACTTTTCACTAAATAACAGACAGTGGCCCTGCATTGTAAGCCTTGCTATGCCCGGAACTAGGCCTAGTCACCTGAAGGTAGCAGCAGCAGTTAGAGCCTTTCTCGAAGATGGTATTTTATGCTCGGACCTAGAAGATAAAATCAGAACTACCAACCACACCCAACTTCTCTATTGAATCTAGGTGCATTCATGGTTGATTATGTTTAATGTCACGGAGATTTTCCTTTTACATTCTATTGATACTTGCATGGTTTTATGCATCTTCGCTAAAATAATTGATAATACACTATGATATTAAATGTTTTTTTCCACATTGCTCGAAATATACATTGGTAACGTTGGTCATCCTGTGTTGAACGAGAATTTCAAATTGTTTCGTTTTTATAGTTTGAAGTAATTACTATACTTTAAAATAATAACTATTACAGTAATTTTTTTTTTTATGATTGTTATAAATATCATACAGTAATTTTTTTTTTATGATTGTTATAAATATCATAGATTTGATATTTGTGCATCATATGTTAGCTTTATTTTGCTTGATAAAGCTTTCACTGTAGAAAAAAAAAAATTTTCAGCTAAGAGTTGTAGTTGCCAGTTAGAGAATTTCGAACGAAATCCTCTGAAAGTTGTCGCTTCAGTTTTGGAACTTACTGTACCACAAAGGACTGCGGTGTGTTTCCGGAGTGGAGGAATCCAGTCACCATTTCCTCCTGGGCCTGTAACCTCTGGGTCAGAGACAAGATGGACTGACTCAATGTTTCTAGACCTGAGGCGAGTTGAGTGGACATTGATTCGAGTCTCGATTTCACTACCTTGCTCATCTTCCGCGTGAGAATATTAGCGAAAGCCTCTTGGTCAAAGCCAGACTGCCGGTCTGACTTTGGAAGACTTAGCTCTCGACCCCTTGGGTGGGGGAGTAGCTCTAGCCGAGGAAGTCAAAGGCTTGGGAGCCGATGACGACCTAGCGGAGTCTGCCGGAGAAGGCTTGGTTGGTTTACTCACCTTCTGCAGGTACTTCGTCTTCAAGGTTTTTACCTTAGGGGTTACTGAGTCCCACCTATTCCAAGTGGAAGTGGGCTTCACAGGGAAGCCCTGAAAGGAAGGAGGAGAAGAAGGAGTTGGACTAAAAGGAAGACTAGTCCCATGACTACCTGCCTCACTTACCTCCCTACCTACGTCCTGATCCTCGGTGGCCATAGACTCTCGGTGCAGGCTGATGGCCGCCACCTCCTCCGTCACAACGTCACACAAGCCCTCTTGGTCTTCCTGGGGGGCTTGGGTCTCCTGGCGGATGCACTCAATGATGGGAGCTGCTACTCCCACCAGAACTACTGCCGAAACTTGGGCGTTGGGGTAGAGGAGGGCGCATAACTCCTCCGCCAGCACGTAGGGTTGGTCGGCTCCCACGTTCCTACCAAACCCCCCTACCCAGGCCTTAAGGGCCGACATCGAGGAGGTCTTGAGCGCTGGATCAACCTGTAAGAAATAACCAAATTAGATTCTCCAATGCCGGGGAATTTTCCCCAAACTAAATGTGTAACATAAAATTCAGGGTCAGAATAAGGTGAGTATGCTACCTACTGACTCATCTGTTACGATCCTCACAAGATCGTAACACACTGTGCAGGCTTCTGGGTGCCAGACAGCGCGTCCCTCTAAGTGGATGGCGCAGTTGGCATGAGACCGGCAGACCTCATGCCCATAAGGCGTGTACAGGACGGCCGGACAACCCGTCTCCTGGCATCGGACCATCTGTAAGTTGAAAAGATAAATTAGTATCGTCAGATAATGCTGCCAGAGTTAATTCCGGTGGTATGAGTACACTTCAACTAGATATTTAACCAGCTAAAGGCAGTTTTGAATATAATTTTCAACTTACTTGTTATTAATAAAGCTATGGATCTCTCCACCTGCTCCGGAATCCATACTTGGGATTGTCAAAGCTATTACAAGCGGAGAGGGCCTGATACGAGCAGAACAGGGGAATTAGAAGATGGGAAACAGAGCTGCGGGAACAACGGTACGTAAAACTCCGGTGTATACCTTCTGGCACGTGTGATGGTAGACCACACTTCGCCGGAATAAATACAGGCCCGGAGACATACCAACAGAGGCAAATAAAACATTTTCTTAACATTAATCTCTGAATGTCTCCATCTACTCCGGAATCCATAATCTCGTTATCACAATAGCTAAAACCGGCGGGGTTGGGCTGATACGAGCAGAACAGGGAAAATAGGTAAAACCTAGGCCTGAATCTGATCGCACCGGAGAAGAGAAGCAGTTTCAAGACAACTAGAAACGCAGCTCTAAGCCCGGTTCCACTCCCACTGGAGTGGGGAAGCAGCGATAACATAGAGGAGTACGGAAAACAGAGCGGCGGAACAATGGTATGTACAATCCAGCATATAGCCTACTGTAGGGTGTACTGGTAGACCCCACCTGGCCGGAGGACACGCAGGTCCGGAGACACACCAAAAGAGATTACATAATCTACTAATCCCTCAATCTCCTCCGACTAATCCCCTGGCCAAGCTCTACGCTCTAGCTGTCGTTCATCGGTAGGATTACTTGGTCAGCGAGCTAACTAGGCAGCGCCGGAGTGAGTCCAGGACTCAGGGGGGAGTGTCTGGAGGAGAGTGGACGAGTCGTGATTGCCTGGCCACAGCAACCAATTAGTGACCAACCACCTCTCGGGAGCTGTAAACTAGCCTACCACTAGAGGGGCCATAAGACGGTAGGCCAACTGACACCCTAAAGGGGGGCAATGGCCCAGGCTACACTCAACAAGACAATTCATGGAATAATTGATGAGGAATTACTGGAAGAACTGTGAAAAGAGGGGGGAAGGCGAGGAACGCACCCATCTAAGACCCCAGTCTAACCCTCCGAGATCGGTATAGATCCGGTCAGGTAGGCTAGTATGGCCCCAAAAAGGACGTCATGAAGAGGACGGATAGAACCTAACTCAACCCTCCAAAATCGAATCTTCTGATCTGGTCAGGTACGATAGGTCTAGGCCCTACAAGCATGACAAGAGAGAGAGACTGTCTTGGACCACTCTCCAAGCAAACATGTCTGCCTGGTCGGGTGGCGGTAAAAGGGGGCCATAATATTTGCTCCGTTTCATAGTTTTATATATGAAAATGTGCGCAATTTCATGTAGAATACAACAAAAAAATAATTGAAGGTCGTAGCCTTTCTCATTTTCGAAATATTTGCTAGCCTAGGTCTGGTAGGATAGGCCAGGGAAGGACATCGCGAGAACTTCCAACCTCATCAAAAACAAAACAATTATTTGAATAGTTTATCACAAAAGTGCATATAATCAATTGCATTACTCACTATAATCGAAACTTACACTAAAAATATACATGCATGAGTACCGTGAGAGAGAGAGAGAGAGAGAGAGAGAGAGGAATCTTCCTCTCCCAACAATAACTGGCGTACTGCTAGGCTAGCCTAGAATGCCAAAACACAATACTGGCGCATAACGAATGAAGCAAAAACCTTATGCACGAAGGGCACCAACATGCACCTGAGGGGCTGAGGGATAATAAAAAGGAGCCCCAAAAGGCTAAAAACGTAAGATAATCGTAAAAAGGAAAGCCTCAAAATACGTCAGGAGCGAGATGGGCCCTTCAATAGGCTAAAGACGAAAGGATAAAACCCGTAAAAATAAGGCTCCAGAAAACGACAGGAGCGAGAATAATGAAAAAGAATACGAAAACAGTAGCCTAAGTAGTGAAGTGCTAAACGGTGGACAAAATATATATCGAGATGAAAACTGAGAAATCATGCACGCCGCGAGTCATGCACCCAAAATGGGGGATCGAAGTGAGCGTCATACCCGGTTCATGAGAACAAAAGGACTTAAATAAAGGGCCAAAATTGGAGGCATCGTGCCCCCACGAGATTCAAAAACGATAAAAGGGATACTCAACTTAAATGGAGAAGCTTGGAGATCTTGAGAAGACATGCTTCGTCAAAAAAACACTTCCTTGGGACAGCGAAAAAAGCGTGTGCAAACGCTAGCAGTGCTAAATCAGGAATGATGCTTTCGGGCAGGAGTAGTGGTAGTAGCAAGCGGAAGGTAGACATTGTAACGGCACCTATCTAGAGAGGGGTTTTGAGAGGAAACTTCTAATGGCAAAGATTCTGTGGTAGTGGCTTCCACTCGCCCTTGTGCCATACCAACACCCTATATGGGTGAGCGAGCTGGAGGTAGCAACTCCTGCATTCCATATAGCTTTTTTCTCTGGTATATTTAGCATCTATTTATACCTAGAAATGTGTGCTACAGGAACATTTCACAGGCCGACACAGGTTGAACCCAGAAATCTATTTTTAGAATTTCTCTCTCGCTTTTGGGAACTTCTTTATTCTTGTCTCTTTGTTCTGAAATTCCTTTTCATGAACAGTGTTTTTTATATGGAGTAATACAACTCTTAGTTATGTATCTGTGTTTTAGAATGGCGCATTTACAGTTCATAGAAGGTAGAGGTAAAATAGGATCAATTTAAAATTACTATCTACTGCACAGGTAAAGACTTACTTAGAAATATGTAGGTTGTAAAATGTGTAAGCGCTAACTACGATTGAGAGTGATAAGAGTTATCCTTATTTATTTAAGGGAGTGAAATTGCTTATGAATTTTTACAGAGACAGAGAGAGGGATTTATTATGTATGAATCCTTTGACCCGCTAGTCAGCAACACTCCCCCTTCCAGTCATATTGAATTAACATATTTGATAATTTTGCCTTCAAGTTTCTCTTCAACAGTTAACAAGAGATGAGGGAAAGAATATTTCTTTATTTAAATACGTCCCAAGCATTTTGTGATTAGTATTTATAGTATTATTATTATTATTATTATTATTATTATTATTATTATTAATGTTTGAAAAGTTATTATTAGGTAGATTATCTATTTATCATAGAGTACCATAAAAATTTTCTCGTCTCATTAAAAAAGAGAGAGAAAAAATATATTTTTGTTATTGAATGTTATTCAATTTAAACACAAAAGCTTGAAACTTATAAATTACTTAAAAAAAATTAAATATAAACACTTTTGAAGGGTTTCTCCAGGATTCACAAATGTTTGCATGTCTGTGAAATACTCATGTATGATACTTAGTGAGGTTCCAATGGTGTTACTGTAGGCAGTCCCCATTTTACGACGGGGCTTCTATTCTTGAGACGTGTCATAAGCCGAAAACCGTCGTAACCCGGAAAATCATAAAAAATCCTATGAAAACCTTACTTTTAATGCTTTGGGTGTATTAGAAACTGTGTAACCTGCATTTTTATTGCATTTTCTATTATCAAAAGCCTTCAAATATTGATTATTTTCCAGTTATGGAGTCATATTTCTTCCGGCAGATTGGTGCCATAACCCTGGAACATGCATTGTAAACTTGGAAATAATTTCTGATGAATATAATTGAATAAGCCAGGGAATGACTGTACTTAGAAATGCATAACAATAAAAAAAATTCAGTAATCTATGCCTGCTAGAGATAACATTTTTGTTGAAATGGTTGAACATAGTACCATTAGTTGAATCATATTTTACAATTTTATATTCATTTGTGGCTCAGAAATTTATTTCCTAAAGAATGAGGTGAAGCCATAATTACAGCAAACCCCCAGATTTGCAGGCTCGCAATTCACAGACTCGCCAATTCACTGAGTTCTCTATGAAACCTTATTAAACATTATTCACGGAAAATTCACCTATTCGTGGTATTTGTCACTGAGAAATATACTCTAATTATTGTACGGTAGTGCCTCAGGGTACGAAATTAATCCGTTCCGAAGCGGCCTTCGTAACCTGATTTTTTCGTATCTCGAACTACATTTTACATGTAAATTGCCTAATTTGTTCCAAGCCCTACAAAAACACAGCAGTAAATTTTATCATAAAGCTAAATTGACCAATAAACAATGAACACAACAATTTGGACCATTCAATACCTAACATAATCTTTATTGTAGTACCTGTAAATAAAGTGTATTAGTGTACAGGGTACAAGAAATGCTGGCATACGTATGTATGAACTCTGAACTTTACGAAACACATTAAAAAATGGCAGGAAACATTAACACTAAACTTTATGAAACACATTAACAAATGGCAGAAAGCATTAACACATCTTTACAAAAACCTGAAATTAAATTTCTTTTTTTTTTTTTTTTTTTTTTTTTTTTTTGCCTTTTTCTGATTTTTTAATTTTTTTTACTTTTTTATACTTTAGGTTTTTTTTTTTTCTACAAAATTTCAATTTCTTCACCACTTTCAATTTTCTGTTTTTTTGTATCACTTGGACCTTCCTGTTTGCTTACTAGTAAAGGCGTCTTTAAAAAATAACTATCCAAGGAAGATTGGTTCTGCCTGCTTTTCTGCCTGCTTTTCAAAATGTTCTTTAAACGACTCGGGCAAATGTCATAGAACTGCGCAAGCATACGACCTGTGTAAGCCTTTTCGGGGTGTCTCTTTTCTACAAATGATTGCACTTTATGAGAAGCAGCTAGAGCATCCTTAATTTCTTCCGTTGTCATTGGATCCTCCTCCTCCTCCTCGCCGCTGCTAGAGAACTCCTCTTGAATGAAGTTATGTTGCATGGCCTCCAACTCCTTCAGGTCATCCGTTGTAAGCTCCTCTTGGTGCACCTCGAGAAGGTCATTGATGTCGTTCTCGTCGACAACCAGCCCCATGGACTTGCCAAGTGCAACAATCTCGTCGAGATCTGGTTGAAAAACAGTTTCAGGATCAAGTGTTTCTGAATCTGCATCAGCTTCGCCTACGTTGAAGCCCTCGAAGTCTCGGGCGGATTATAAAAGAATACTCCGCTAGGATATCTTCCTTGAGGCCAGGAGGGTGAGCAGGGGCAATTTCCAACAACAGCAGACATTTCAGAGGGAGGTGCTTCTCTTCCAAAAATTTATTCACTGTCGGGCCGAAACAGATTTACCCACTCGGTGAACAAAAGTCTCATTACCCAGGCTTTTGCATTAGCCCTCCACATCACCAGAAACTTCTCCTTTAGCACTTTGTGGGCCTTGAAGGCTCGAGGAGTCTCCGAATGATAGACAAATAGGGACTTCACCTTACAATCCCCACTAGCGTTCGAACAAAGTGCAAGCGTAAGCCTGTCTTTTATAGGCATATGCCTGGGTAGCTTCTTCTCTTCCTCTGTGATGTACGTCCAACAAGGCATTTTTTTCCAAAAAAAGGCCAGTCTTGTCACAGTTGAAGACTTGCTGAGAACTGTAGCCTTCCTTGATCGTCATCTCGTCAAACGTCTTAATAAAGGCTTTGGCCGCTTTCGTGTCCAAGCTGTCAGCCTCCCCATACCACACCACCAAATGAATGCCAGTCCGTTTACGGAATTTATCAAACCACCCCCGAGAAGCCTTGAAGTCTGGGGTCGCCGTTGATGTCCCTTCTCCTCCATCATCTTCGGCCTGGGCAATCAGATCACCGAAAATAGTGCTGGCCTTGTGGCAGATTGCCGTTTCAGTTATCGTATCGCCAGCTATTTCTTTGTCTTTAATCCATACAAGAAGCAGCCTCTCTATCTCATCATGCACGTGGCTCCTCTTGTTGGACAGAATAGTCATGCCCTTGGAAGGTGTAACTGCTTTGATGGCCTCCTTCTGCTTAAGGATGGTGCCTATCATCGATGGATTTTGGCTGTATTCCTTAGCGATCACACTAATTATCTCCATCTTTGTCTCCATAGAAAACATCCTCTTCTTTCAGTGAACTTCAGCAACATTCTTGGGACCCATGGCTAATTAAGTTAATTAAGTTCACACACAACATGATAAAATAACTTACTACAAAGAAAGCGGAATCACTAACACAAATTTACGTTAACAAACAAAATCTATGTGAACGAACGAATTCCACGTGCGTACGTTAACGCTGATGCGACGAAGTGGTCGAAGGACGCCTTTATGTAGAGGGATGATGGGACAGATGCTGACCAATAGGAGAGCAGGATCTTACGACGGTGACTTGCATCAGGAACCAATGGGAGAGTGGGAGGATGGTGGCGAGTCTACTCAGTTGGCAGCACACGAGTTTTAAAATTGTTCTCGGCGGTCCGGGCGAATCTCAGACTTTACCCTTTCGCAACCTGAATTATTTTCGTGTAGTACAGAAGCAAAAAAATTTTCGTCTTTGCTTTCGTAACCTGGATTTTTCGTAAGTAGGGACTTTCGTATGTAGAGGTTCCACTTATTTTCATATAATTTTTATGACTAAATGCACTTTTTGTGATAAAGCTATTATGTAAAATATTCCGGTATGTATAAGCACTTTTAGAGGGGTTTTAAGTATATTCGCATAATTTGGCTATTCACAGGTAGGTGTGATACAATATCCCTGTGAATCTGTGTACGACCCATGTAGTTTAAAAAATTACCTACCAATGTCCATGAGTTTCTCATGAAGATTGTTAGAGAAAATAGTAAATGAATGAATTGTATAGCACATACCTAAAACATTTACCCTGTTTTGATCACAGAATAATAGACCTAGTATTGATCCTATATCTTTTCTGGACGATCATACCAGCAGAGAATTTGAGTGCAAACAAATAAACCAACACTTTTTGTGTATACAAAAAGCCTTTACAAAGTTATGATATTCATTCAAAGACCTTCCCTCTTGAATATGGAGTTTCACAGGGAAGTGTTCATAGTAACACTCTCTTGATGCCATCTATAAATGACATCAGTAGTCCTCTACCCTTTATAATCAAAATGAAGAGGTTAACTAGTAGATTAGAGATTATCACATACCCATAAGTCAAACAGTAAAGTTCTGAGGCATGATCAATGACACACAAACAGAAGATTCCATATTATCTTATATAAAAGCCAAAGAAAAAAATGCATTAAAGACTGGTGCGTCACGAGGTTGAATGTGCGGTCTCTGACCAGCTTTCACCTTACAGGCGCAGGCATTGCCAGATCTCACAGATTCCTTGTTTTACAACCTATGATTGTTTTAACCGTTTACCAGCTGGCACTTGGAAAATATCCTATTGTTAAGACCAAAGGTTTGTTGGTTATGAAAAATACAAATTGATTTAAAAATTTGTCATTTTTTGTCTGATTGTCCAAAATATAATTGACAACAAATGTCAATTTTTAGAAACAAATCAACCAAAGAATTTTTGTCAGTTCTCAGAAGGAATGTCACACAGTAATTTTGTTATTTGACCTAAGAATATTTGATGAACATCACACATGATCCGATTTTTATGTGTTCATTCATATTCTCTTTCTTCCATCTTACTTTCCACCTCCTCTTAACAATTGATTCATAGTTCAACTGCAAGGTTTTCTTCCTGGTACACGTCTCAAATCTTTTTACTATTAGTTTCTGTTTCAACGCTGAATGTCCTTAGAGGTCCCAGCACTTAGCCTTTCCTCTAAATTCTGTATTCTATTCTAGATATTTCCTATATGTACAGAATAGAGTACCATTAACAGTTAAGCTTTTTGTGTGCATGTCCAAAAAACATTCCACAACAAGTATGAAATTTTGGAAACAATTCAACCAAACATTTTTTTGTCAGAATCTTAATCATGTTCAGTTAACTCCGTTCTAAAATTTTGAAAAGGGTGTAGTTTGATCAATTAAGATATAAACATCATTACTATTAACAAGGACAAACCCTTTGGTCTAGTCCTGTAATAGCTAAGTAAATTAGTTTGTTCAGGTCAAACTACTTGATAATATAGCAGTAGTAGAACACAACTTGTAGAAAGACCCATGACATCTTGGTAAACATTAATAATGAAGACTTTGATCTGATATGAATCAGCCAGAAAAAACACAGGACATAAGCAAGTAGAGAGAACTCATTTCACATTTTAAAAAATAACTATGGGAGGGAAAATTTATGTAAAAATGTTTAGGGTGATGGTTAATTCATAAAACTTTAGCACTTATCTGGCCCTCCCTCATTACATTTCTCATAAGGTACTTTGTAGAATAGGTGAAAAATTACAGTTGTTCATTAAGCTCTCCATCTTCATAAGTGAAAAGGAAATGATGGAAGTATTTGAGGAAAAAGACGTAAAGGGGTTGTAGCTTGGCGTTGAATAGATATACTGCAAAAAACCTTGGTAATGTCTTCAGTGCTCTAAATTCAGCTTCAGTAAATTATGTATCACCATTTCCCCCAGTTATTATCCCTTTTATATCTCAATTATCTTTTCTAATTTAGCTTGGTTTCCCAGTAGTAGTTGTTGTTGTGAAGAGAGATCTTCAGAAATTTATATTCATAGAAATATGTGTAGGTATTAGGATGCTTATCCTTAAGATAGTTTTTGGTTGTCCTGAGATCCTGTGCAGGGCAGAAGTGATATTGTATACTTGGGCTACATTGGTGAGGGATGCCACATCCCAGCCACCAACCAGTTATCTAGGAGTCTATGTCCTTTATAATGAAATGACATTGAGATTTTATCTTGCTTTTATAGTAAATTAAATCTATAAGCTGTAACTGATCACTTTACTTGTTATTTGATTAATTAGGAATTATTGCCATGGAAATTATCTAGCTATCAGGGAACTTAATCTCAAGGTACATTGGGCAGATAAAAACAAGGTCTTGAAACAGTGTGCACACAGGCTTCCATTGTCGTCAGCAGACCCCCCTCTTTCCTGGCATGATCTCCATTCTTTTTACATTGTTATTCCACATTAAATATTGGAATTTTCTACATTATGCACTTAGTTGTCTATCATCCCTGGCCCCCACCCTTTTTAAAGTGAGAAGTAAGTATTATTATGTAAAGGTTACCTCATATTGTAACGGATATGTTGGTACTGACTGTGTTATCAAGATATCTGGGAAGGAAGGAAGGTAGGTTGCTGTCTCTCACTAAGTCAGCCAATGAAGTCTCATGATATGGGAGTAGTACAGGGCGTCCCTGAGTTGGCTGCACCAAAATATGGTGTACCGATCTTATGGCACTTTTTCAAATATGTATATACATTTATCAAGAATAGATCTCTAGTTACAGTGCAGTTAGCACTGTTAACAACGCTTTAAAGAAGATCAGGCATCTAATTACAGTGGTACCTCAGGATACGAAATTAATCCGTTCCGAGGCGGCCTTCATAACCTAACCTGAGATTTTCGTATCTTGAACTGCATTTTACATGTAAATTGCCTAATTCGTTCCAAGCCCTACAAAAACACCGCAGTAAATTTTATAATAAAGCTAAATTGACCAATAAACAATGAAATACAACAATTTGGACCATTCAATACTCAACTTAATACGTACTACTAATATGTACTACATAGTACCTGTAAGTAAAGTGTATTAGTGTACATGGTGTACAAGAAATACTGTACGTACATATGTACGTATGTAGTAAAATGTGGAACCTTACCTTTCGAGTGAGGCTATCTCCGAAAGTGGCGACAGAGGAGGAGGACAAACGGCAGAAAACTTATACGTACACTTAACTTTACGAAACACATTAAAAAATGTCAGGAAACATTAAGACTAAACTTTACGAAAACATTAACAAATGGCACAAAACCTTAACACTTAACTTTACAAAAAACTTAAAATTAAATATCTTTTTTTGTCTTTTGATTTTTACATTTTTATTACTTTTTTATACTTCATGTTTTTTTTTGTTTTTTTTATTACAAAATTTCAATTTCTTCACCACTTTCAACTTAATGTTTTTTCGTAGTATCACTTGGCTCTTCCTGTTTGCTTACTCCTACTAAAGGCCTCTTTAAAAAATAACTATCCAAGGAAGATTGCTTCTGCCTGCTTTTGACAATGTTCCTGAAACGACTCAGGCAAACGTCATCTAACTGCACAAGCATACGACCTGTGTAAGCCTTTTTGGGGGTGTCTCTTTTCTGCAAATGATTGCACCTGTCCTCCTCCTCCTCGCTGCTGCTAGAGAACTCTTCTTGAACGATGTTATGTTGCATGGCCTCCAACTCCTTCAGGTCATCCATTGTAAGCTCCTCTCGGTGCTCCTCGAGAAGGTCATTGATGTCGTCCGCGTCGACGACCAGCCCCATGGACTTGCCAAGTGCAACGATCTCGTCAAGATCTGGTTGCGAAACAGTTTCAGGATCATCAACTGTTTCTGAATCTGCACCAGCTTCGCCCACGTCGAATCCCTCGAAGTCTCGGGCGGATACAGCATCAGGCCAGTTTCCTCCACAAAGAATTCAAGGTTCGCCTCGAAACCTCCTGCCAAGCTTGATCGATGAGTCGGATGCTTATTACGATATCGAAATGCTCCTTCCAAAATTCACGCAATGTGAGGTTTGTGGTATCGATGATGTCGAAACATCTCTTAAAAAGATGTTTTGTATACAGCTTCTTGAAGTTCTATATCACTTGCTGGTCCATGGGCTGGAGGAGAGGGGTGGTGTTAGGCGGAAGATAATGAACCTTGATGAAAGAATACTTCGCTAGGATATCTTCCTCGAGGCCAGGAGGGTGAGCAGGGGCATTGCCCAACAACAGCAGACATTTCAGAGGGAGGCGCTTCTCTTCCAAGAATTTCTTCACTGTCGGGCCGAAACACAGATTTACCCACTCGGTGAACAAGTCTCGTTACCCAGGCTTTTGCATTAGCCCTCCACATCACTGGAAGCTTCTCCTTTAGCACTTTGTGGGCCTTGAAGGCTCGAGGAGTCTCTGAATGATACACAAGTAGGGGCTTCACCTTGCAATCCTCACTGGCACTGGAACAAAGTGCGAGCGTATGCCTGTCTTTCATAGGCTTATGCCCGGGTAGCTTCTTCTCTTCCTCCATGATGTATGTCCGACAAGGCATTTTTTTCCAAAAAAAGGGCAGTCTCATCACAGTTTAAGACTTGCTGAGAACTGTAGCATTCGTTGATCATCATCTCATCGAACATCTTAATAAAGGCTTTGGCCGTTTCCGTGTCCGAGCTGGCTGCCTCGCCATGCCGCACCACTGAATGGATGCCAGTCCGTTTACGGAATTTTTCAAACCACCCATGAGAAGCCTTGAACTCTGGGGTTGGCGTCGATGTCCCTTCTCGTCCGTCGTCTTCGGCCTGGGCAATCAAATCGCTGAAAATAGCGCTGGCCTTGTGGGAGATTGCCGTCTTGGTTATCGCATCGCCAGCGATTTCTTTATCTTTTATCCAAACAAGAAGCAGCCTCTCCATCTCTTCGTGCACGTGGCTCTTCTTGTTGGACAAAATAGGCACGCCCTTGGAAGTTGTAGCTGCTTTGATGGCTTCCTTCTGCTTAAGGATGGTGCCTATCATCGACGGATTTCGGCCGTATTCCTTAGCGATCACACTCAAGCGCATGCCAGCTTCATACTTCTTAATTATCTCCATCTTTGTCTCCATAGAAAGCATTCTCTTCTTTCCGTGAACTTCAGCAACTTTCTTGGGACCCATGACTACATATACTGTGCGTAATTAAGTTATGTAGTATACTAAATTTCTCACACAACACGATAAAGTAGTACAACGAAACACTAACACGAATTTACGTTAACAGTCGAAATTGTATATGTGAACGAATGAATTCTGCGTGTGTACACAAACGATGGTCCAAGCAGTGGGCAAAGGACGCCTTTATGTAGAGCATGATGGGAGAGATGCTGACCAATAGGAGAGCAGGATCTTATGGCGTTGACTAGCATCAGGAACCAATGGGAGAGCGGGAAGATGGTGGCGAGTCTACTCAGTTGGTGGTGTGCGAGTTTTAAAATTGTTATCGGTGGTCCGGGTGAATCTCAGGACTTTACAGCAACAATTTATCGTAACCTGAATTGTTTTCGTATGTAGAGCCAAAAAAATCTTTGTATTTGCTTCCATAACTTGAATTTTTCGTAAGCTCGGACTTTCGTATGTCAAGGTACCAGTATAGTGTCTCTAACAGCGCTTACCTCGCCTATCACGTAATAAATAAGCAGCACTGACTTATAGTGGAAATCGACTTATGGCGCACTGCTGGAATGGAACCCTTGCTGTAAGTCAGGGACTACTTAATTCTGACACCAGCATTCATGAAATAAACCTTGTGTGACAATAATTATCCAAAACAAAGTTGTTATATTTTTAGATTTTACATTACCTTCTTCCAAGAGTTTTAATTAAGTTCATGTGTGGCGTTTTTCACCTGACATCACCACCTTGTAGGGAATGTAAACAGAAATAGGTAGTGATGAATGCTTCGAGTATCATCACTCGAATATTTACAATGTTGCACTAATTAATAGGAAGTTACAAAACAAGTAGTAAAAGGGGCAAAATCTGTTAAGATTGCCAAAACTCTTGAAAA
>NC_087211.1:55623565-55643565 GCF_015104395.2 Macrobrachium nipponense
ACATCCTCCCTCTTGGCTTAAAGTAGTTCCTATGTATTTAAACTTTTCCGCCTGTTTTATAATCGATCGTCTTCTTTCTTGTATTTCTATTATATCTCTGTCTTCCCTACTGCTCACCAAAACTTCTGTTTTATTAACATTCACCTTGAAGCCACCCCTCTCTAAAGACTCCTGCCCCTCTCCAATCCTTCTCTGTATGTCCTCCTCATTTTCAGCAGTAATCACCAGATCATCAGTGTACAACAACTCCCACAGTTCTTCATTTCTGATCTCTTTACTCAACACATCCATGACCGGCACAAACAAAAATGGACTTATTGCTGACCCCTGGTGTAATCCAAAACTAACTTCAAAGTTTTCTGTTTTCCCAAATGCTGTTATTACATTTCTGCTCGTTCTTTGATATATCATCTCGACCAGCCTAACCAACTTTTCTGGGACTTTCCTCTTCTTCAAACACTAAAACATCTCTTCTCTTGGGATTAGCCTGAATCTCCAGGCTAACATAAGCCATTTGCTGTTAAGATCCGACTTAATAAAAGCATTTTATTTCTATACATTCTCTTTTATTTTATTTATTACTATTTTGTTTACATGTTATTTGTAAAGTACATTTTTCTTATTTAAAAACACGTAAAAAAAATTGGCGAGTCTTTTTGGAGCTGGAACGGATTAATAGCATGTCCATTCATTTTAACGGGGAAATTCGATTTGTTCTATGAGCTCAGTCACGGAACAAATTAAACTCGTAGGTCAAGGTATCACTGTATTTGTATGGAGTTGTAATTTATTAAATAAGATTTCATATTCAGTATTAAGAATAACCCATTTGGTCCAGTCCTTTAGGAATAAAAAACATTAAGTCTTTGGTGTGGTTATTTATCATTAAGGATAAAGCAAGAATACTTATTTTTCTATTGCTTATGTGTTAATGTGTTTTGGAAGCAGTTATCACTCTAGGCATTGCCTTTGTTTTTTTTTTTTTTCTTTTTGTGTACGATGTGTCTTTTTAATTTTTTTCCAGCTACTTCTTGCATTTAGTTTCTCCTCAAGATGCAGCAGCAGCAAAGATCACCTAGTAAGCATTAATAATAATAATAATAATAATAAATTAATAATAATCATAATAATAATAATAAAATAAAATAATATAATAATAATAATATAATAAAATAAATATTATTATTATTATTATTAATTATTATTATTATTATTATTATTATATTATTATTCATTATTATTCTTATTATTATTATTATTAATTATTAGTTACAGAAGATGAACCCTATGCATATGGAACAAGCCCACAGGGGCCATTGGCTTGAAATTCAAGCTTCCAAAGAATAGGGTGAGAGGAGGTAAAGGGAAATACAGAAGAGATTCCACTTATTACAAAAATAGTAAATTAATAAATTGTTAAAAATACTAAAATTCAATGAGGAGAATAGTATTGGGATAGTAATGCGTTGCATCTTCGCTTGAACTTCCCAAATTCCAATTGCATGACATCCTTTTGGAGGCTGTTCCGCAGTCTCCAATATTTAACAGCGAGGCACATTGACTGCATATTGGTGCTGCTGCTGTTCAGCAAATCTGGTTGCTCTCGGCAGGTAAAGGGGATCAGGGATCAATTGTAAATGTGAAAGATCTCTGTTGAAATGTAACTTATGAAAAGGTGACAATCAAGAGACCATCCGTCGATCAAGTCATAACTACTGCTGTTAGGAAACAGAAATCTACCGCCAAGAACCACTCTGTCTGGAAGAGATCAATCTCTAGCAGGCAGAAACAGACAACCACACCGAAGAATAGTATGTTAGTAAAAGCCGCGCAAATGACCTAAGACAGGTTGCATTGATTTTATCACTGTAATGAATATCATCCATCTTGCTTCACACTTAGGAGAAAAGTCCAAAAGACCCCAATAAAATGCCTTCATTTGCAGAAAATTAACGTGGCACTAGGACCCAAGGATCCATATGTACATTGCATTGTAGGAATTACATTTCAGCCTTTTACTTGACCTCCATTCCAGTTTTTTTTTATTCCATCTCGTTGGCCAACCACGTCATCTCATTTTGATTGTATGAAGAGCTGAATGGCTGAAAGTCCCCAAATGCTTGGCTTTGTGGCCAATTTTTCATAATAAATCAAATAAAACCAAAATAGAATTTTTCAACCACTGATGGCATGGACGTCAGGGTTTGCAGCAGTCATGCAGCTCTGGCTCCCTTTCAAAACTCATAAATCAGTGGTCATACGAAATGGGCTAGATGAAAAATTTCGTTTTGTAAAGAAACTTTTAATTTTATTTATCCGCTGATCTGTTACTTTACTTCCCGTTCCTTGATTATCTTTGCATTGTTAGCTTTGTCCTTGATGATTCTGAGTACTGCTGTATATGACAAAAATATCACTATTTAATCCTGCCAGAATACAAGGAATTGTTTAGATTCTGTTCTCCCATCTAGATGTCACAAGCTTCTGCTGACATCTAGATGGTCGTTAGTTTATAATTTACTCCACTTTGGTAATTGTGATATAGATTTGCCAAAAAGATATCTTGCTCGCCCATCATACATAAGCTCTTTATTATACAAGGACCTTCTTACAGAACATGTAGAACAGGCACGTGCCCTATAAGAACTTCTTCATGTCGTTCACTTTAAAGAGATTCCACATTCTCGTTCCGTTTGGTTCATTCATTGTCACGCCAGCCATTTCCAGAGTATACTTTTATAAATTCAATTCTGGAAGCACTCGTGGCACCAAAGTTCATAAGCACAAGGGAAGCAGTAACGCTACTTAGTTTTTCATACTTGAATTTATACAAGTTTTTCATACTATACAAGTTGTTCATACTTATATTGTTTTTATACAAGTATACATTTTTTTGTCATTAACTACTCTTTGTTTTCTCTCTTCTCACAATTATGGTGTCTGTTATGTGGAACTTTGGTTTGCTTTGTAGGCTTGTTCCTTATAATAATTGAATATGCTCCTATCCTTTAATATCAAAATGGTGGTGACTGCATTCGTGAACTGTCTGTGAAAGAATTGGTGGATTTAGTAGTAGAAAATACTAGATTTGGTTGTTTTCTAGTGCTAGTGAAAGTAGCAGATGTACCGATAAAAAACTTTAGATGACATTTCAAGTCGTTATTAGAATAGTAAGACGTGTTCTCGCATATTTCAGCAATCCAAAATTGTTCCCCAGAGTAGGGTTGCTACAGAAAATCTAGAGAATAGTCACTTTCTTAGTCATTTTGCAATTGTCGAAATAAGGGTGAATCCCATGAGCAGTCGACGTCCACAATATTAGTTGTTACATTTTCTTACAAATGCAACTCAGCATCAGTGACTCCCCCCACCCGTCACACACCCCACTATAACCCCTTTTTCACGCAAGGTATCTCATCCCAATTATTAAAACCCCTCATTTTAAGTATTTTCTCATCATTTCTCCAACACTTTCAGTGCCTTTACCGACGTCCTTTTAGCCTGAATTGCACTGTAGGTACCTACACGCTTTTTACCCACCTGTTGCCTCCATTCTGAAAAAGAAACAATCATAGCACGTTGCTCTATCTTTTCAAATACACAGGGTTGCTTGTCTACGTTTTTTTTTTTTTTTCTTCTTCAAGGTATATCGTGGTGGGGGAGAAAAATGTGTACTAGATTGTCATAGTTGTAATCGCCGTTTTCTACCTAAACTAATTCGTTTAATATAAAGAGAACGAAGCTTATTTGATGCTATACTTAAATAAATGGTGCAGTCTCCCTGCAATGTTATTTTAAATGTTTAAATAAGTAACAGAAACAGTGAAAGTTTAGTTATGTATTGGAATATTTCTCAGCCTTTACAACAGCCCTAAGAGTCCATTCTTCCCATGCAGCCTTCGTAGTTCAGTTGGAGAGAGGAGAGTTGGAACTTGGAACTAAAGAAGTCCAAGCGACAATGCAATGCATTACTAACCTAATACTGTTCTTCTTGCATCTCAACACTTTTCATCTGTTCATCTATTTATTATTATTTTTTTTTGATGAGTGAGATCTCTTCTTTCTGTAATATTCACTGTGATTCCTCTTGTTCCTTCCCAATGAACATATTCTTTGGAAGCTTGAATTTCAAGTTAATGGCCCATATGGGCTTGCTCCATATGAATAGGTTTCATCTAGTGAATAATAATAATAATAATAATAATAATAATAATAATAATAATAATAATAATAATAATAATAATAATTGACGCGACTGTCCTTTTCCACATTCGAGCTTTGTTTTCCCCAAGTGGTGTGAGGCTATATAGAATTCGGAGTTATTTCCTTCCAGACTTGTAAATATATGAATATGAAATGAAAATAACTAACTCTCGAGTTTAAACCTTAAGGGAGAAATTTTGAAATTTCAATAATTTTGGTATTGTGTAACAAATTAGAACTCTTCTTCGAGTTATGAATACATGAGTTAGAATATCTTGTCCCATTAATTCTAACGTGAGTGAAATAGGGAATACGATATCTGAGTGTCATAACTGTCTCCTCTCCGCATGAATATTAACCCACAAAGGAAACCACATTGTAGAATAATTGAAAACATATCCAAAATCTATAAAAATAGAACAGTAATTTTCTACGTTAGATACACCAAATCATCAGTTTAATAGATAGTAAAGATAAAGCGGAGTAGGAGACAAATGTATCACATACAGAAATATCGTTAGCACAAATATCGGTAACTGCTAAATCAGGCGGTGACAAGATTTTTCGCTAATGAAATCTCTTCTCCAGCAGGATATCATAGTTTGCATTCAGGCGTAGCAAAACGGATGCTTTGCCTATTCTGTTCGAATACACAATTCAAATAACCTCTCTAGCCTTTTGTTAGAATTTCCTACGACCCCCATTTTTACTTCTTCCTTCATGTACAAAAAAGTATTCATGCACATAGGAACTGTTCTTTTCTTAATCTTTTAGGAAAAGAACAGTTCCTATGGGCATGACTTCTTTTTTATATATGAAGGAAGAAGTCAAAATGGAAATCGTAATAAGTTCTACCATACATATACGGTAGCGATGGAGAGGTCACACACACCTTTATAAGGCTTTCGTTACCTTTTAACAGATTTTTCTCTTTTTTATTGAAACCACTATTCACACTTTCTATCGGGTTCTTATTTAATTCTTTATAAGTGCTATTATCACCCAAAAGACTTTCCATTTTTTCTATGTATTCATTTTTGTTTAAAATTACTTGGGCACCTGATTTATCTGCTTTTGTCATAGTGTACAAGTTAATAATGTATAAAACAATGAAACAGGCACTTATTAAGAACTCCCCCGACAATGCTAAAGGATGTGTATATAAAATCCCGTGTAAGTCTTGTGACAACTTTTACATTGGTCAAACGGGGAAAGCGCTGGAAAAAAGAATAGAACAACATAAACAATGTGTGAGATATGCACAGGAAAATAGTGGTATATTTGTACATGTTAGTGAGAACAATCATGCTATTAACGGAAAGGGGCAAAAACTGTTGTGTTCTAATAATGCATTGGAAAGGAATATCATTGAATCTAGTTTTATAAAAGTAAGTTACAACAATAATATGAACATCAGTCAAGGAATGTATAAACTTGATCCTTTAATATCAAAAGAAATTTGTAAACTGTTTAAATTTTAAGGTAGGCTGTAGAGATATATGGAAATAGGATTATTATATTTGTAAACACAGTAAAGGGGGCAGTAGTGATAATGAGATGTTCAACCCCGCCCCCCTGACACCTGTCAGGTGTGGACTTGTACCCTAAGCGGTAGTATCCTTGAGAATTTATTGTAAATTTTAGCCAAATGATTTTTGAAAGCCACTCCTACCTTGACACCTGCCTGTGGGTGGATCTGCAGTCTCAAACGGTTTGTGTGTATGTTCGTCAGTTACTGTCCCTTCTGTAGTAATTATACTCGGTGAACTCTAATTACTATGTATCAGTCCTTTGTCAATGGCTTGAAAGTAAAGCCGAAACCGGTCAGGACCTACACCCTGTCTCTTATTTTTCACCTGGGTGGATATGTGTGATTATATATTAATCTATAGTAATAAATATATATATATATATAATGGTTATATATATATTAGGGCTTGTGCCTCCTGTATGATAAGGCGCCCTATGAGGTAATGTTAGACTAGCGATAATCTTACGCTAAGTCGGTTGGTATTGCACTTCCATCTTCAATGGAGTGTCTGGGGGTTTGTAGATCATTTACGAAGTCGGTATTATCTTGTTGGTTATTACGACGATGTGTTAAACTCATGGTGAGGAGGTTCCTTGTAGAAAACACTAAGTAAAAAAATTAAAAATTTTCTTATATTCTTCTGAAGTTTTACATGGTGAAGATCAGATATGATTGTACAAGTCTTCTAATAACGATAGCTTGATCGCTTCTGCCAATGATGATGGCTAATCCTATTCCTCTACTGATAAAAGCTTAGGTAAAGAGGTACAGGTCTTCTAATGACGATAGCTAACTCTGTTCTCCTGTCTACCATCTCTGTTACAAGTTATGAAGGAGCAGACAGTTAGTTCGAACATATGAACATACATACAAAGACATAGTTTCATACGAACACACAATCAAATGAGACACGCTACAGATCACGTAGGCCGTTTGAATTATAGGTCGGGGTAGTTGTCTCAAGCAGGGAGCTTGGACTAATGTTTATAAACAATTGAATGACTACAGGTGACGGCATGTTATCTTAGCCTACATACTTATTGTATACGTCATCTTTAGCGTCTCTAGTCTGATCACATTCCTGCAAGCAATCTTTTATATATATGGACTAACATTCCATATTTTTATTATGTAAACACTTACATCAGCTCGGTCAGCTACCAAAACCAAACCACTGAATATTACTCAAACTTGACTTGCATTTGACTTATAGGAGTGTGATACAGACACTATGTGAATATATATATATATATAAGTAAATAAAAATTCATGGTATACATGAATTGATTCAAGTAGTAAAATATAAAACAATGATATTGGTAAATAATAGTGATCACTTGATATATAATGATACAGTTTTTTCACTTCATCTCATTAAGATACATATGCTACAGAAAATACTAATGTACTCTGACAATTGCATAGAATGAAGATTAACATGATAAAAAATCATATTTTAACTGATAAAAAATTTCATATATGAATTGATAAAATTATTAATGTTTATTGCTGATTGATTCGTTGATTTTTTATGCTAAATGTTATATATCTGATACATTAATCAATATACTAACTCATATAACTGCAGATATTGGTAAGATAAAAGGTAACAGATTGATTATAGGCTACCTGATTTGTTTATACATATGTATATGGATTCATATAATTATGATTAATATATGTGCACTTTAAATAGATTCCTAGTGCGTACACGCAAAAAATATATTTCGATTCTGTTATTTATGATCATTTATATATAGGATACATGATACTTTATATATATAGGATACATATGACCGAGGTTATACTACTTCACTTTTAACTAGCGTCGAAACAACTTTTCGTCCATTACACAGTTCCAGACAACCACCTATAGCCCAATGAAACTTGGCCTATTTCACAGGGTTAAAACAAGGGGAAATTTGCCTGGGCGGGTCCAACGTTCTATTTTTGCGCTCATACTTATTCTCTGCATCCTAAGCTACACGATTACGTTCGCGATGAATAAAAAAAACATCCCCAGCACGAGTTCTTCGCCAGCAAGTAGAGTTGAATATCCTTCGGGTCGTAATTGTCGGAAGTATGTCCCTTTCGTAGTCGATTCCGACAGCCGCCGGAGCATTCCGCATTAAAACGAGATTAACGACGAGATACGGTGTCGGTCGATTTTAACGACGAGATACGGTGTCGGTCGAAGAAGTCCATGAAATTCCTTTCATATTTGTAGGCGGTTGTTACTTGCTGTAGTCGTCCGCTGCGACGAACGATTTTTTGAAGTTGCGATGTGAAACTCTCGTACTGCAGGATACTGTAACCAGGTTCCATTAATCAGCCTGCAAGTGAAATTATACTTGTCACAAGGGCAAAGTAAATTCAGACGACATCCAAATACAGGGGAGGGAAGAGAGCCATTTAGACCAGACTTAACCCACATGAATTCGCTGATATTTTGGAATTCAAAAGAGTCCGCTGTACAAACTTTTTTATCCATGGCATTAACAATGATGAAGCCTATCCAGGTCTATGATGACTGTAAAATATCCATAATTATAACAAACAAACAGATATCAATACAAATCCCAAAGAAAATTCGATATTACTGGTAGTAAATTACTAGACAAAGAGTGGAAAACGGAGCTATTTGTAAGATTGCCAGGCAACATAAGAGTCAAAGAGAAGATTAATCATGATTCTGTATTTCTCTATGCTAACTGAAATTAAGTTGTGATAAAATCTGATCCTATGTGCCCTAACAAAAGTTTCATATTCAATTTTCTCGTGCGCATCCTCTGAGGTTAATTTTAAAAACTTTATTAATAGGTAGGAGGTGCAACGAAAAAAACCCACTATGTAACTAATTCTAAATAAACTTTGGGTTTTTCAAGAAATGTGACATTTCCCATGAATGTGATTTACTGGATTGTAATAAGCTAATGTTGCAAGTAAATATCCATATCCATATTCGTGACCCTCTTATTGTCTAAATGTCTATGAGGTTCAGAAAAAAATTAATTCATTTTGATGTTATAGAAATTCTATTTCCTTATTTGTTTATTAATTTTAAAATGATTGCAAGTTGCATTGCGCATACCGATAGACACCTGTACCTAACGTCTGCCTTGCCCATGAGAAGTTGCGGGCTAAGCATTCCTTTCTCCAGTCAATCTGCTTTGCAAGCAGAGACGACACACAGATGAAGCCTGTGTAAGCAGATTATTGAGGTTAAAAGGAACAAATGCTGATACGGCAATGATGACGTCGTCACTTGGCAGGAGATTGCTCTCGGCCAGCTAAGAGTTACGTTACTTGCTGCAATAAATACGACTTTAGGATAAATTTATTATTTTTTAATACTCGACCCACACGAAAGAATGTCTGAAAAAAAAAAAAACAGTACCAAAAAATTTTGAAACAACCTTATATTAGTTTCATGTTGGAAATCTGCATAATTGTAATTATGTGAAATTAAATATTCCTTATTCAAACTATATGAAAAAGGTTTCCATACAAATTCTATATATATTATTAGCCCTGTATAAGATTCATATAGGATTATTTCATTGATAACATTTTCACTTCTCGACTTCCTGACTTTAAAATCTCTTTTATTTTATTTTATTTATTTATTTATTTATTATTATTATTATTATTATTTTTTTTTTTTTTTACATTGACTACGAATATAAATCACCGGGACAGACAATATGTCAGTAGGTTTTGATATGTGTTTGAACTTTTAGCTTATTTGTCATTACTAAAGCGTTAAGTTAGAGTTCAATCTTTACGCATATATATTTTGGTTATATTTAATTATCTATGGTTACGTTTTGCTTATTGATTTTATCGTGATTCCTTTTTTATTATAATTTGTAACCCTTCCGACTTCTTACGGAGTGTATTATATTGACTCCACTTGTATCCATATTTATTTTATTTTTTTTATAATTTATTTATTTATATATTTTTTTGTTTTAATATATATTTGATAAATTAATGGTTGGCTTGAATATGTGGAAAAGTGTTCTAGCGGCGTACCGTATAAGGTACTTGCGGCATCAATTCTATAGATACAAGATATAAATGATAAAGGTATTTAAAACCGCGAGAACCGCTATAATCCAGTTCGGATCCAATATCACGAGTTGTAACTCGTAAGACATTGACACTTCCTATTTAATTATCAGTTATTCTACCAAACCGATTGACTCTGGGTGATAAAATATATTATTGGTTTTCTTAATGGAAAGGAATTCACACCACGTGTTATGGAGATTATTATTGATTTACACCACCCTAGTCAGATTATCATGTGTTGAATTCCTTGTTTACTGATTTAGCACTCATAAATATTCCTAACGCACTCAATTGCGGTGTTTGTTTTTAGTGCTATTCATTCTATATAACGTGTCAAGGTAACTATTGACACTAAGAAGTATTCCCTCTGTCAGACTCGTAATTCTGTTAATATTCTACGTATAGGGTTCTTTCAAGGATTGATTGGTGCACAGGATAGGCCCTTAACTGACAGGTGTCTTAGTGTGTCCCTTGTTTCCATGACACGTGTTTACAATCAGTTATGTGCTTTTTTATATCTGTAAGCATTGTAGGCCAGTAAAACAGTGATTTGGCTTTCTGTGACATAGGAGGGAACCCTGGATGACGGAATGCAACAGTTGATGAGCGATTGGTATGAGAAGAGAGGTGTATTACTAGCTACCTGGTCGTTAGTCCTCTGCTGTGTTCTTCGGGTTTCCTCGCTCACAGACCTACATAGAACATTACATTTGATTACATTATTCTGATACACATACTATGTACTTTTTGATTAGGGTTTCAGCTTTTCAAAAGTGTTTATTTGTTTTTGTTAACACTGACTGTTTCCGTTTCGAGTGTTTATTGTTTGGTGTTTATTGTTTTGCCCGAAGCCACCTGACCCTGTGTTCCGTTTCGAAGTGTTTATTGTTTGGTGTTTATTTTTTTGTTTTGCTTATCGCTGTTGACACTTGCTTTGTTCAGTTTGTAACAGTTCTGCGCTCCGACCCAGATATTCAATGCTCGCGATCTCTTGGGTTAAGGAATTTTCTTGTTTTAGATACGGTTTTTAACAATAGGCACGGATGTTTCTATATCTTTTAGTCCAATTAATGGTTCTTTGCTGTATGGTGCGGGATTGCGGGATAATGCGTCAGCTATGATATTTGCTTTCCCACCAGGTAGATATCTTATCTTGGCTCCAATAACCTGAATGATCATTTGTCACCGAGTTCCTTTTGGACTGTGATTAAAGCCTTTGAAAAACTCGGTAAAGGACTCATGTTCAGTAAGGACTTTATCAGGATAGCCATAGATTATGAACTTTAAAATGTACTAGTGTTAAAGATACCTAGCCCTTACCTTGCCTATTACTGCATATTTACTTTCAGAGGGCTTTAGTTTACGTGAATAAAAGCTATAGGGAAGAACTGTTTATCATATTACTGAGTATATCCCTCTTACCCTTGGTCTGAGGCGTCTGTTGCAATAAAAAAAAAATTCCTTATTTAAATCAGGGATTTTTAAGTTAGGTAAGCTGCATTTTTCCGCTTTAAGATATCGAACGCCTGTTGATGCTTTTCAGACCATAATAAATCTACGCTCTTCTTCGTAAGATCTGTTAAAGGAGCTGTCATGATTGAAGAGTTACATATTTACATACGATTGTAATACCCACTACAGCGCAAAAGTGCTGTATCCCCACTTTTACGTTAATAAGTACCGGTAAAGTTATGAATAGCCGACACCTTACCATGGACTACTTTTAAGACCTTGACCAGACACATAAAACCTAGATAAACATGTTCGGTTTTAAAAACTCACATTTAGATATTTTACTCTGAGATTATTTGTCTTTGTCTCTGTAGCACTAGCTCTACTTTATGTGAATGTACTTCTAAGGTATTAGAAAAGATTACAAGATCATCCATATAGGCATGTAGGTTATCCCCTAAACGTCCTCCAAACACTATATTGGTAATTGGGGCGCAACGTAAGCCGGAGGCATACGTAAAAAATTGATAATGTCCCCTGAGTGTGCTGAAAACAGAGTATGAGGTACAATCACTTAGGTAATGGTATCTGGTAAAAGCTTTTAAGTAAGTCCAAGCTGGTGAAAAATTTATTCTAACCTAACAGAGATAAGATGTCGTCGCTACATGGCACTGGAAACTATCGGGAGTCGTTTCCTTGTTTAAGCGACAGAAATCTACGCAGATACGCCAAGTCCGATCTTTTATGGCATGACTTTTGAGGGAAAATTATATGGGCTATTTGATTTCCTAATGGCTCCTATTACTAACATATTTCAACTTCGTCATTTATCTCTATTTTGAAATTGCAGTGAGAGTCTATACGAAGGTACGTTATATAGCTTTATGTTTGTCCTTAGACCGTATTTTGTGTTAAATTACATCCGTTTTTCCCAGAGATCACTCGCTAGTGGAGAAACTTCCTGGTATTAAGTTAGATAAAAAAAAAAAAAATTTCTGCTGAATCACCTCTGCTTGAATGACTTTACTGATATTACTTTAGATAAGATTATCAGAAGAGATTCATCCACGACTGTTTGGGCGGGATTAAAAGTTAGCAACCAATAAAAGAATGCGATATATATATGTATGGTTTTTGTGGATTACTATATTAACTTGTTTGCAGCGAGTCAACCGTGTCTAGGGGGAGGGCTTTGTTCGCGGAAATCGTTATATTTCAGAGTGTCGGGAAGGATTAAAATTTCATTTCCCAGCAAAGTCTTTTTACACGCACTAAGACATTCGAGGGTGCATGCTTCTCGAGATTTTGCGTGCAAAGTGCGACTGCGGTTGTGGGAGAATTCTGTTGGGTCATTTTGAACAATGTTACGATTTATGAGACAAATGTATAGTTCCTTTATATAAGTTATTATTTGATTAACTGTCTCATTTTTGTTCAAACGGATTTTAATATGTTTGAAGGTTTATAGGATTTCCCTTTGATAACACGCCTTATTTTGCAGGGTGTAAGATAATATTTTGTATACCCTAGATGAATCTTACAATTACACTAGATACAGATCAATGTTTTTTATAACTATAGAGGTATCTGTAAACGCTCGCTTATCCGGACTTCTCATTAGGGAAGTTCGAACAACAGACGGTGAGTCCGTAAAATACAGGATATTACGTGTACTAAAGGAATAAACAAGATATTCTAATTTTTTACTTTCGCGTACAGTCGGGCTTTATCCACCACTACTTATAATAACTTACGTATTAAAAAAAAAACAAAAAAAAGAAAACCTGCTCTGATTACTTTATACGGTCGTGTGTTTCATAGGAAAAAATCCTTTTTAATTCAAAAGATATCGGTATGTATGAACCAACATCGCTTTTCCCCACTCTGCTAGAGTCGCTTATTGTATGGAATTTGCTATGCTTTGAACACTTCGGCAGTTTTTGACTGACCTTGACCGCTTGACTAGGTGACACAGTCACCGAGTTTGCTTGTTTGATTCGGAACGGGCTACTGTTTCTATTTTTTTTTTTTGTTTTTTTTTAATAATTAAGATCCTTCTCTTTATTACCATCGGCAACGTATTGTGTGTTTTTAGCATTATGTTGCTGGTTACGTATAAAGCAATGAATGACGAACTATTAGGAACTGAGCGATTACTAATAAGACAAGTTATCACTACTGCATTCAATATTAACTGTTTGTACTTCATTCTTTGCTAAAATTTGAAATAGTGAGGGATCCTGGTCAGCGCATTTAGCCTGATGAAAGTTTTTTACAGACATGTTATTCCTTGCAATCCAGCCATATTTTTTAAAGTTAAGTTGAGTCATTGAGGTTCGATATTTTATATAACTCAAAAAACTCAAGGCTAAAACTGCGATCGGAGACTTGCAAAGGAGCATTTATTGTCATGACCCGAAATAGTGTTACCTCTATTTATATAGATTTGTACGGGTGTTCCACTTGTTTTTTGTGTGTTTTATCTAATCCTACGGTGCTTAACGACCCTATCCATGCATCTGTATAAATACAGACGTCCACTGCGTAAACGCATATTCACTGTTTAATATGATTTGTTACGTAAGGGCTTAATAATCACCCAAAAATGATAAAATTAACATAGTATATGATTATGATATTTCAGTAGAACTTCTGGAAACAGACACTCAAAGATAAAAACTCGCAGTAGCGAAATCTCAATGATGTTGATAATTTCTGTAAAAAAGTAAGATTAAGAATGTCTCGTAACTTCAGCCACAGGAATAACGAAATTCGACCTGCAAAGGAAACACTCAAAGTTACTCCAAATGAATAAAAAATTGTACTTAGCTTGCTTTTGTGGGAAGTCACGGTGTTCCGATAACGACACACGGCCTTGGTCCTCCTTCTCTATTTAGCGGATGACCTGGTTTGGCTTCAGTTTCCCCCGTGCGTGTTGTTTCGATGATTCGAGCCCTTGAAAATCCGGTGCTGCAGACGCGTTCGGTTTGTTTCTTGCAGTGCCGGAAACGCTCACTAACGATGTTTTCTTGAATGATTCTAATGAGAGACGAAGTTTCCGTTGTCGTAGGAAAAGGACACGTCGGTTTTGTTTCTTGAAGTTATTCACTAAACGATGATACTAAGTTGGTTGAAGAATCTGTTGCTTTCGTCGTCGTTGAAGAGTTCTTATTGTTTTCTGAAGTCGCTCACTAACGATGATACTAGGTTGCTTGAAGAATCTGCTGCTTCCGTCGTCGTTGACTTCTTATGATACATGATTTATTATTCTGGTTTTTCTTCGTAGGACGTTGTAGAGTTCGTCTGGTATGCTGGCCACCAATATTAGGGCTTGTGCCTGTATGATAAGGCGCCCTATGAGGTAATGTTAGACTAGCGATAATCTTACGCTAAGTCGGTTGGTATTGCACTTCCATCTTCAATGGAGTGTCTGGGGGTTTGTAGATCATTTACGAAGTCGGTATTATCTTGTTGGTTATTACGACGATGTGTTAAACTCATGGTGAGGAGGTTCTTGTAGAAAACACTAAGTATAAAAAATTATATATTCTTCTGAAGTTTTACATGGTGAAGATCAGATATGATTGTACAAGTCTTCTAATAACGATAGCTTGATCGCTTCTGCCAATGATGATGGCTAATCCTATTCCTCTACATGATAAAGCTTAGGTAAAAAGGTACAGGTCTTCTAATGACGATAGCTAACTCTGTTCTCCTGTCTACCATCTCTGTTACAAGTTATGAAGGAGCAGACAGTAGTTCGAACATATGAAACATACATACAAATGACATAGTTTCATACGAACACACAATCAATGAGACACGCTACAGATCACGTAGGCCGTTTGAATTATAGGTCGGGGTAGTTGTCTCAAGCAGGGAGCTTGGACTAATGTTTATAAACAATTGAATGACTACAGGTGACGGCATGTTATCTTAGCCTACATACTTATTGTATACGTCATCTTTAGCATCTCTAGTCTGATCACATTCCTGCAAGCAATCTTTTATATATATGGACTAACATTCCATATTTTTATTATGTAAACACTTACATATATATATATATATATATATATATTATATATATATATATATATATATATATATATATATATACATATATATGTATATATATATATATTATATATATATATATATATATATATATATATATATATATAATATATATATATATATATATATATATATACATATATATATATATATATATATATATATATATATATATATATATATATATTATATATATATATATATATATATATATATATACATACATATATATATATATATATACACAGTAGAACCTCGACATATGAAACTCCCAACTGACGAAAAATTCAAGTTACGAAAGTAAATACGAATATTTTTCTGTCTCTGCATATGAAAATAATTCAGGTTACGAGAGGTTGTTGCTGTAAAGTCCCGAGATTCGCCCGGACCACCGAGAACAATTTTAAAACTCGCGCACCGCCAACTGAGTAGACTCACCACCATCCTCCCGCTCTCCCATTGGTTCCTGATGCTAGTCACTGCCGTAAGATCCGCTCTCCTATTGGTCAGCATCTCTCATCGTGGATCTATGTAAAGCGTTCTTCGGTCACTCCGTAGCAGTATCGTTATCGTAAGCACGTGGAATTCATTTGTTCATATACAATTTCGTTTGTTAACGTGAATTTATGTTACTGATTTCGCTATGTACTTTATCGTGTTGTGTGAGAACTTGATTAGTAACTTAATTACGTACGTATAGTCATGGGTCCCAAGAAAGTTGCTGAAGTTCACGGAAAGAAGAGGATGCTTTCTATGGAGACAAAGATGGAGATTATCAAGAAGTATGACGCTGGCATGCGGTTGAGTGTGATTGCTAAGGAATATGGCTGAAATCCGTCGATGATAGGCACCATTCAAAGCAGCTATACCTTACAAGGGTGTGACTATTTTATCCAACAAGAGGAGCCACGTGCACGATGAGATGGAGAGGCTGCTTCTTGTATGGATAAAAGACAAAGAAATCGCTAGCGATATGATAAACAAAACAGCAACCTGCCAGTAGGCCAGCGCTATTTTTGGTGATTATATTGCCCAGGCCGAAGACGACGAAGGAGAAGGGACATTGCCGAAACGGCAATCTGCCACAAGGCTAGTGCTATTTTCTGCGATTTGATTGCCCAGGCCGAAGACGACGGACGAGAAGCGACATCGATGCCAACCCCAGACTTCAAGGCTTCTCGTGGGTGGTTTGAAAAATTTCGTAAACGGACTGGCATCCATTCAATGGTGCAGCATGGGGAGGTTGCCAGCTCGCACATGAAAGCGGCCGAAGCCTTTATTAAGAAGTTTGATGAGATGACGATCAACGAAGGCTACAGTTCTCAGCAAGTCTTCAACTGTGATGAGACTGGCCTTTTTTGGAAAAAAATGCCTCGTCAGACGTACATCATGGAGGAAGAGAAGAAGCTACCTGGGCATAAGCCTATGAAAGACAGGCTTACGCTTGCGCTTTGTTCCAACGCCAGTGGGGAATGCAAGGTGAAGCCCCTACTTGTGTATCATTCGGAGGTTCCTCGAGCCTTCATGGCCCACAAAGTGCTAAAGGAGAAGCTTCCAGTGATGTAGAGGGCTAATGCGAAAGCCTGGGTAACGAGACTTCTGTTCACGGAGTGGGTAAATCTGTGTTTCGGCCCAACAGTGAAGAAATTCTTGGAAGAGAAGCGTCTCCCTCTGAAATGTCTGCTGGTGTTGGACAATGCCCCTGCTCACCCTCCTGGCCTTGGAGAAGATATCTTAGCAGAGTATTCTTTTATCAAGGTTCTTTATCTTCCGCCTAACACCACCCCTCTCCTCCAGCCCATGGACCAGCGAGTGATATCGAACTTCAAGAAGCTGTATACGAAACATCTTTTCAAGAGATTTTTCGACATCACCAATACCACAAACCTCACCTTGCGTGAATTTTGGAAGGAGCATTTCGATGTTGTCATATGCATCCAACTCATCGATCAAGCTTGACAGGAGGTTTCGAGGTGAACCCTTAATTCTTTGTGGAGGAAACTCTGGCCTGATGCCATATCCGCCCGAGACTTCGAGGGATTCGACGTGGGCAAAGCTGATGCAGATTCAGAAATAGTTGACGATCCTGAAACTGTTTCACAACCAGATCTTAACGAGATCGTTGCACTCGGCAAGTTCATGTGGCTGGTCATCGATGAGGATGACATCAATGACCTTTTTGAGGAGCACTAAGAGGAGCTTACGACGGATGACCTGAAGGAGTTGGAGGCCATACAACATAACGTCATTCAAGAAGAGTTCTCTAGCAGCGGCAAGGAGGAGGAGGACGACCCTATGGTAAAGTTAAGTGTTAACGTTTTTTGCCATTTGTTAATGTGTTTCTTAAAGTTTAGTGTTAATGTTTCCTGTCATTTTTTAATGTGTTTTGTAAAGTTAAGTGTTCATGTTTTCTGCCATTTGTCCTCCTCTGTCGCCACTTTCGGAGATCGCCTCACTCGAAAGGTAACGTTCCACATTTTACTACATATGTACATATGTACGTACAGTATTTCTTGTACCATGTACACTTATACACTTTATCTGCAGGTATGTAGTACATATTAGTAGTATATGTAGTTTTAGTTAGGTATTGAATGGTCCAATTTGTCATATTTCATTGTTTGTTGGTCAATTTAGCTTTATTATAAAATTTACTGGGGTGTTTTTATAGGGCTTGGAATGAATTAGGCAATTTACATGTAAAATGTGTTTCAAGATACGAAGAAATGGAGTTACGAAGGCTGCCTCGGAATGGATTAATTTCATATCCTGAGGTACTACTTGTCATGGTAATGGCTTCATAGCAACGAATGATAAGTTAAAGGAAATGAAAACGCATCTTCTTCGAGAAGTTCTGCAGCACGGAGGCTTTTGCGCGTGTTGAAGGCGCCTGTTCTCATGATGGTTCTAGAATCGGCAGGAGTGTTGTGAAACGCGACATGCGCAGTCACGTCGGCAGAAAATGCAGCAAAATATGATGCAATATTTCGTCAAGATTCTTCTAAGACGTTCTGGTCATCTCGGGAGTCTGTGACGTTCATGCTCCGCCCCCCGTAGGGCCCACCCCCAGGTCACCATATAAATAAGACTGACGAAGTAGAAGAGATGAGTAAGAGTCACAGCTCAGACCATCAGTGAGAGCTCAGCAGCAGAGATCAGAGAGATATAAGAGAAGAAGAAACAGGCAAAGGATCAGAGTGGAAAAGGTGCTCGAGAGTTTGGGTCGGATTCTGGTCAAGTCGTTCAGTTAGAGAGAACGACTGAGGTATTTTCATCTTTGAGCAAGCCTTGAGAGCAGAAACGTTCTACAAGAGGTTTCAAGGAGTTCCTGCCCTTCGAGTATCAAGAATAGACATTGTTTTCTGCAATATGGAGTCAAGAAGATGTCTGCAATTACAGTTCTCCTTTTGTGAAGCCACCGCTTCGAGCATAGATCTCCAACAGTGCAAAACTGGCCAGCAAGTATTCGAATTACCTCACTTCTTCCCCAGTTCATGCATTGTAAGATTTTATTTGTGGTATGTAAATAGGAGAAACCATTTTGCATTTATCTTTGTTAGTAAGTTTGTAAATAAACCTTTGTTGTGTTTGTGTATCTTTCTATATTCGTATCCCCAGTTTCAACTGTTGGTGTTGAATTCTTTTGTTTATCATAATATATCGAACCTGTAGCAGACCCCTCTCGGTTCGTGACATCTTGGAGACCTTGGCCAGTATATTTCGACACTGTAACAGTTTGAAACAAGGAGAATATAGAAAGAACCAGAATGAGTGAGATGGTGAAAGAGTTTATTGAGTCGGGTAAGCTCCTAGGTCTAGAGGGGAATGATCTCCGTGAGTATGTTGAAAAGAAAGAAAGAGAAAAGTATGAGAGAGATGAAAGAGTGGCTGAGAGAGAGGAAAGAGCAGTTGAGAGAGAAATGCAGCAACAAGAAAGAGAGAAAGAATGTATGCATGAGTTGGAAATCGCTCGGTTAAGACAAAGCACTCTCAACAGTCAGTCATGCCAGAACGAAAATGAAACTGATAGGTTAGATATGAGTGCAGTGCTGAAATTAGTACCAAAGTTTGATGAGGAAGATGTTACGACATGTTTCATGTGTTTTGAGAAGTAATGGAAAGAGTAGGTTCTCCTAAAGAAATGTGGACTTTATATTTACAGTCAGTTTTGAGTGGTAGGGCGCTTACTGTGTATAGTTGCATGTCTAAGGAGGAATGTGATGATTATGATATTGTGAAAGAAACTGTTCTTAGCGGGTATAGGTTAGTACCAGAGGCGTACCGTAAAAAATTTAGAAATTTGGAGAAGGACGAAAATATTACGTATGTAGAATACGGTAAGAAGTTAGAAAGGCTGTTTTTTGATTGGTTAACTTTTGCTAAAGTTGAGGATTTTGATGGTTTGAAGAACTTAATGTTGTTAGAAAACTTCAAAGATAACGTATCCCCTGAGATTAAGCTTTATATAGAAGATAGGCGAGAAGTATCTTTTGCAGGAGCAACTAGGTTAGCTGACGAATATCGTCTAACTCATAATTTGAGTGTTAGTAAGAAGCGAAATGATCCTTCGTCTGGTAGAGTACAAAGCAGTAAAGGTTTCAGTTCTAGTAATAGTAATGCGAGTAAAAGTGACTATTCCTGTTATACATGAGGAAAACCTGGT
>NC_087211.1:55645080-55677580 GCF_015104395.2 Macrobrachium nipponense
CATCCATGACTTGCAGTTTGACGTCAGACGACACCTGATACAGAATTCGTTTTACATAGGTAGGCCAAAATGCGGCAAAAAAAAAAAAAAAAAGTGTTTGGGTACACATACACGTGTACAGTAGATAATGAATTAAAGTTTATGCAGGTTATTCTTAAGGAAATCGAAAGCGTATAATTACTGGCTCGGGTCAAGACTTTCAGATGAATTGTTTTCGATGAAGTCATGTCAGCACATCGACCATCTGACGTCATCAGTATGAGTGTTGACACCAGTGAATGTCGTAGTTGCCAATCTGCTTCGAGTTGAAAATAAAATTTTTTTTCAATGATTGTGAACATAAAACGTATTTTTTATGACTTGAATTTTTGATCACAGTTAATTGAAAAGAATTTACTGATTGTTGATTTTTCTTTGCATTGCTTCCGTTAACTCTTAATTAAAAATAGTATGTTTAAAAATAATTTCAGCTTTCCAAAGAAAAGAGATGGCGAACTAAACCATCTGTCCCCCCGTAGTGGGGTAGTGCCGTCAGTGTACCTCATGCGGTGCACTGTAGGCATTACTTAAGGTTCTTTGCAGGATACCTTCGGCTTCTAACTGCAACCCTTTTCATTCTTTTTCACTGTACATTCAATGTTCTCTTTCTTCCATCTTGCTTTCCTTCGACCCTCTCCTAACTCGGTGCAACTGCGAGGTTTTCCTCTTGCTACGCCTTTCAAACCCTTTCACTGTCGATTTCCTTTTCAGAGCTGAGTGACCTCATAGGGCCCAGCGCTTGACCTCTGACCTACATTCTGTATTCCAACTCTAAACCATCAGTCCAATTTTCGGAGAACAAGAGATAGAAAAAACCAAGAGGGACGAATTAATCGGTCCGATAAACATTTGAGAAAGTGAGTCGCAAATCGCTCGAAATCCATAAACCTCTCCGACTTTTTTTGCTGCAGAGTGATCGTTCAGGTGGCACTACTTCCCCTCGCGCTAATAATACAGGTCAGCCGAGGAAATAGTTTGTTATCCGATTGCAGTAAATTGATCCGCCACTCCTTCCGCCCTCCTATTTCACCTGGCCCGAGTGACGGCCGGACGTTATTTTGGCAGTAACGCCTTCTCCTCTTGTCCCCTGGTTTCCTTTCACGTTTTACTCAATTTCGTTGTTTTTCCAGTGTGTGTGTGTGTGTGTGTGTGTGTATGTGTGTGTGTGTGTGTGAGAGAGAGAGAGAGGGAGAGAGAGAGTCTTGCCATTGCTGGCAATGCAGTTGATTGGAACGGCTGTGAGTTAGACAGGCTGTTCATAGAGAAATATTTGAAACAAAATATCTTTCGCCATAAGGGTTTTCATACGGACCAAGCAGTCTGCTTTGTGTAGTATTCCTTTAATAACGTCAAAAGTGTTGGTTAATTAGGGGGAATGAAGTACTTTAAAATTGTTTATACCTATTGTATTTACGTACATTCGGTGACAGCCAGTGACAACAAGATAATTCGAAAGATGGCTAACAAAACATTACAAATATACTCAATCAATTTAGTGTCCCTATTGGCACGTCACTTAAATTAGAGAATAGTATGGTTCGTTTATTATTGCTCATTTTGAATTCAGTTGAAGCATTTTATGTCTATTTTCTTACTAGGAATAAGTTAATACTATCAAGGATTTAATGATCGTCCCTACGATCCAACCTGATGGTTGGGATTTTTTTTTTCATGTTATACATCTTTGTTACTGGCAAATAATAGCTTTGCGGATGAGATCAACGGCAAGATAGCATAGAAATCTGGAAGTAGATGAGATAATGGAAGACATAAACAATGAAATAGCCAGAACAACAACAGTTACTGTTGTCGAAACCCTCGACGCCTGAACGGGAAATTAAGACGAAAACCACGAGAAAAGTAAGATAAAATCGTGAAGATTTCAGTGTGTGATATCCGTCACATCTTCTGAAACGAAAGAAAGAATAAGGGGAAGTAACGAGCGAAGAGATGAAGCGAATAATCGCGTAAGACGAAATATCCCGGAAAGACCTCTAAACAACTCGGGCTGAGCCTGGAAGGGAGGAGTGCTTCGGGCCGGCGGGCGCTTTGTGAGGGGGGCGGGGGGCGGGGGGCGGTGGACGGTGCGAGCGTTCATTGCGAGGAGCCCAGATCGTAAACAGACAATAGACGAAAGCATCGGTCGAGATGATATGGGAAGCTGAACAAACCACCTAACGAACTTCGGCCCAAGTCTGACTGACCCACTTTCTCCCGCGCAACTTTCCTGTGTGCAGGATATAAGGCAGTTATGAAATGGCGGGCTGTGAGTCTTGCGCCGGGGAGGTTTTTTCTGGTAGTAACGGGTTCACATTATCCTGATTTTGCGGGCAACCAGTGAGTAAGATTAAAGGTTGTTTTAAGAAGAATTTCGGGTAACACCTCGTGAATAACATTGGCCTATGATAAAACATAATCGTACGCAATAAAGGATCTAGTTTTTCCGTTTTGCTTCACTGTTACTGACAGTTATAGTGTTTGAAGACATGGATTTCTCTCTCATACGCAACCGGTATAATCGAGCCTGATCGCATTAGTGGAATAAGGGCAAGTCCATAATTGCAGATCAAATTGTGGATCACATTCATAGCAACAACTTGCTGTGAAACATTCGACACGGTTTCAGGCAAAACAGATCCTGCCTATCAAACCTATTGGAGTTTTTTCATAATATGCTTGGTATTTACGACAGTAATAGAGCAACATATATACTCTACTTATATTTCCAAAAGGCCATTGACAAAGATCCACACAAGAAATTAATGACAAAAGTTAGAGCTTTAGGAATTGTAAGAGAAATAGGAGACTGGATCGAAGACTGGCTTACTTACAGAAAACAGAGTTGTAATTAATGGTGAAGAATCAGAATGGGCAGATGTAACAAGTGAAGTTCTCTCAGGGTTCTGTCCTTGGCCCTCGCTTGTTTTTAATTTGCATTAATGACGGTGATGTGGGCTTAGCCAGCAGGATAGCCAAATTTGCAGATGACACCAAACTAGATGTAAATGTAGCAGACCCACATAGAGTGGAAAGTTTGAGAAGTTATTCAAAGAAAATAGGAGAGTGCTTAAAAAGATGGCAAATGCCTTTTAACTTGGACAAGCGTAAGTGTTACAAATAGGAACAAACAACCCTCATGCCAGCTACATGCTGCTAGGGAATGACATGAATAGTGTAGAACAAGAGGACCTTGGAGTCATTATTACCAAGGACTTAAAATCCACAAAACAGTGCATAAAAGCTGAAAAGAAGGCACAGAAACTAATGGGATACATAAAGAGGCAGTTCAAATACAGAAACAATGAAACGGTGCTGCAGCTCTACACATCCATAGTTAGACCACCAACACTAAGAACATAAATAGATTATAAAGGGTACAAGCAAGAGCCACAAGGTTAATTGCATCCATCCATCAGGCAAATAGATTACCAAAGACAACTAAAGAGCCTGAACATGTATGGATTAGAAACACGACGATTACGAGGACAACTAATAGAAACATTCAAAATACTGAAAGGCATAACAAAAGTAGACAGTTGCCTATTTACGTTAAACGAAAACCAGACAAGAAATAATAGATAGAAACTAGAGCTGAAGAGATACAGTACATCTTATTGCGGGAACTTCTTCACATGCAAGATATCTGACACATGGAATAAACTGCTACCAGAAGCTGTAAACAGCAACAGTGTGGAAGAGTTTAAGAGAGCTAGACAGAAACATTAGGACACTGTGAATGCACAGTAAAACCTGCTCTTAGAGGTAAGTGAGCGCACGATGTCTCCTCGGATGGACTAATAAGTCTTTGAGACATCCTAATCCTTGTAACCCCTTGTAACACTGAGATGCTTAGGCACCTCTGTATTTGACGGGCTTTTATCGTTCAGAAATAGTGCAGTCGTTCATTTTATTGCTTCGTTAGTCAGCAAAATAATACGAGATGGTGATGGTACGGGTACGTTTTTTGGACATTCATTACTTGATACGGTATTTAGAAATAAGCAGTAGATGTGTTGACTTTCTGCAATTAATTTTATTTATTTACTCAATTTTCTTAAAACTAACTCTCTCTCTCTCTCTCTCTCTCTCTCTCTCTCTCTCTCTCTCTCTCTGCAGGCTGATTTCCCTTTGGAGCCCCTTGGGTTTATAGTGGGTTGACTCTGTCCATAAGGACTTTCAGCTGAAGATTTATTCAAAGAAAGAGAGAAGAAATGCCTGAGTTAATCAAAAACTATTGAACGTCAGTTCCAAAATAACAGAATCAAGCATTTACTTTCAGTACAGGTACATTACTCGCCAGGTTGTAGACTCCAGAGTTAATGGCATTGGTCATTTCTGATAGACTGGGAACTCTATGTACTCTTCTTTGTTTCCATAATGTTACGATCGCCTTGAGTGTTAGACAGTGGATTTACACCAACATCTGGGAGAGACTTCCTTGAACGTCATTTCTAAAGAGAGCGAACTATACTCTATTTTTTTCCATCTGTCCATCCGCCAGTGGTGCTTTCGCATGGTAACACTGCGTCCCGGGCTTTAAATAGTTACGCTATGTGTAAGTTTTAGGTAAATAAAAGGATATCTGGGTGTACATTAGCAACTGAAAAGTGTTTTAATAATTTATTGTATGCGAATTACACCGTTAATATTCGAATTAAGGTTATTATTATTGTTGAATGTAAGCTGAATGTAACTATCTAAAGCCCGGGCTGCAGTGTTACCATACGCATACACCACAGGCGGATGGACAGATGGAAAGAAACAGAGTATAGATCCCAGATATCTATCTGGTGAACTCATACGTCAAGCAAATTTCATTTATATGGAATAGAGCACGTTTCCGCAGAGAATATTGTAACTGGTCTTGCGCCGCATCTGTAAGATATTTGATATCGGCGTTGCCTTTCCTGGCAAGGATGTAAATACCAAGGGAAATATGTGGGAGCGTGTTCACTGGATATTGAAGAACTTAACGCCGCCAGTGTGATGCATAAGATTATGGTCTTGCGTTTTGGTCAACTCATATTTATACTTGCATAATATGGAACTGTAGCTATAGCCTTTTGTATGTCAAAATGCATGTGAAATTTGTATGCCTTATGTGGCATTCATTGGTTAACTCAGCATTCATTCCCAGTGAAGAATTATCGGTGGTATAGAACCTAAAGTGTCGGCTATATAAACTGAAATGATTGATATACGACAAGAAATTTGCACATTAAACCTATTATTGTTAATGTAGCCATTGTCGTTGTAAAACTGTTTTAGATTAGCGCGATTACTCACTCAGTGGAGAAGTGAAACACGTAATTGTGTTCTTGTAATGATACAATGATCGGACTGATAAACGACACAGCAATTAAGTGGTATTCGAGAGCTGACCTGAGCTCCCCATTCAACGAGAAATATCAGGAGCTAGAAAATGATTATTTATGTAGTATCTGGTGTCGGTAAAGAGGCTTGCGTGTTTGTGAAATTAGCTTTGTTCCGAGTTCTACCGAGGTAAATGGCTCAGTCGTCTAGATATCCTTATTGTGGAGTTGCTTTTACCAAGTTATTCGCAAGATCTTTTAAAAGATATGGGTTTAAAAAACAGGAAGGTCTTTCGTTCATTTTTCATAATTATATACGTAGGTTGACACAGTAAAATAGACTGAGAAAGAACTTGATGAACAATATGCTGTCCATGACATTTGAAGGACCCCAATTCTTTTCTGTAACCTTTCAGTTATTTTCATCAATAACGAAATATTCCAGGACCTTCGTGAAACTTCTTATTTATTCTTATATGAACTATCTCATAACGTTGTTGATAGAATAGGTTTCAGTAGGTAGAATTAGTTACGTTTATAAATTTGGATTGGTGTTTTAATTTTCACCGAATGCCATGGCACGCCTTGTAAAGCCGAATAGATAGATGTCTGCCCCAATGGGAGTTAAGTGAATATGAGAGGAAGGGATTGCGACAGCATCAGGGTATAAATGACCACAAATCAATATCAGTGAACCCTTCATGGTAGTGAACACAAGTCTGTTTATAAAATTTTACCCTCGAGTAAACGACCTTCACCATCCGTTGAAAAACCAAAGTAGAGAACTGCTCCGCATCGTAGTCTTCTGTTACGTAACCCAGACCTCTTATGTGGGCTCTATCCCAGTTAATCGTGATCCCAGCTATGTTTATCTATTACATTATTCACAAGCAATAAGTGCTCTACGATGCATCTTGAGCGGCATCGTGTGAGTGGGGATATTAAGTAAGTTGTTACGTGGAATAAAACGTTCTTGTATACAACGGTGGGAGAGCAGAGAGAAAAAAACGACAAGAAAACATTAGGTACAAGTTAGATACAAGTAACAAGAGAAGATAGAGTGCATAGAAGGGGAATTCTTGGTCCAGAGGCAATGGTACAACCCAAGCTTTGAGGTTCTAATAAATGTATTGTTATTTACTTTACGAAAGGTTCCAGTGACTCTTTGTAATTTGTTTATAGTTCACCTGAGAATAAACGATTCTCTGGCTGTGAGAGCTCGAGGTTTCCCCAATGGTCAAAAATGTACCACGAGGGGTTACTCTTTTGGGATCTCGGAAATAGGGTCGGCAGATCCCACCATAGAAAAGTGGTGCAGAACTTGACTCACTTAACTCGCATTAAGTTCTTAACTCTCGTGGACAGCTACCCACCAGCCCAGCAATGTCATCCTTTGAGAGCTTCTGAGGAACGAAGTCTATCCTTCTGTTGCCATCCATTCAAAAAAAGGAAAAAAAGCTGGTGGTGGAAATTATATATAAGTATGTGTGTGTATGCATGTATTTATACATATGTAAATATAAATTTCTGGTGACTATATATATATATATATATATATATATATATATAAATATATATATATATATCTATATATATATAAGTATATATTACATACATACACCACAAATACATATATTTACATATATATAAATACACGCACACACACATATATATATATATATATATATATATATATATATATATATATATATATATATATATATACATCGAGGTACAATGTCCTTTAATATGTAATTCGCTCTACCTCGGAATTAATATATTTTCCTATATGCTTAACCGAAGGGGATTTTTTTTTTTACACGATAATAGATTTGCCTAGACCCAGGCTCGAACCCAAGAAGACATTCAAATCCAGGGCGTCGTGGTGGGGTAGGTAAAAGCTTCCACTGACGTCCTGGATTTGATTGTCTTCTTGGGTTCGCGCCTGGACCAGGCAAATCTATTATCGTGTAAAAAAAATTCCCTTTCGGTTAAGCATATATGAAAATATAATTAATTCCGAGGTAGAGCGAATTACATATTAAAGGACATTGTAGCTCGATGTATGTATATGAATCACGGTAATGTGATAGACTTATATTATATATTATATATAGATATATATATATTATATATATATATATATATATTATATATATATATAGATATTATAGATATTAATACATACATACACCAACAAATACATATTTACATATATATAAATTATCTCTATTACCTACATACACCAAATACATATTTACATATATATAAAGTATATATATTAATACATACACACAAATACATATTTACATATATATATAAATACACGCAGACACACATATATATATCTCTCTCACCGGAAATAATATATATATATATATATAATTATATTATATATATATATATATATATAAAATCCACTCATACATGCCAAGAAAGAATATGTGGTAGTACTTGGAAACCCTGTTATGATGAGAGTCCCAAGGACCACGGAGAACGACAGTTCCAAATGTTGTACCCATCGGCCAAGTTAATTAATCTGGCTCCCTGGCCCCTGTTCTTTTGGTTAGAATCACAGGGGAATTAAAGTTTCCTTCTTTATGGAAGCGATCATTTACATCCCTCGTATCCATTGTGGTTCCAATTTGTTCCCCAGATATTTTGATGGTAAAATGCTTCTCTTTTTGTGATCACCGACAGAAGGGAAATTAATCTTGTCTCAGAGACAAAGGGAATCAGCGCATGACGTTTTCGCCGTTCAGTCCGGCAGTATGAGGTACTTCATTCTTTGCAATGTTTACGCTTTTGTCAGTAAAATGACAGGTTAATATTTATGGGCGAAAAACTAGACGACTTCCGCGCAATTAACAATAAGGAAGATAAGCAAACAATTATAGAAATCATTACATTTTCGCATCTTTTCATACTTTTTCATTACCTACAATTTTTTGGGTTTCATTTTATAAGTAAACAATGACTGTATTAAATCTCAGTCTTATCTGACAGTGCGTTGTGTAGTTTTGGCTGTCGTAGCATTTGTAAATCCCTGATGACTAAAGTACGTGTAGTTATGAAATGTGTAAATCTCGCATAGTAGACAACTTGTGGGGCAGAGATATTGAAAATTTACTACGTATACCTACGGAGGGAAATAAGTTGTGTTCAGAAACTTGGAAGTTTCTGGACGATTGCTAAGTTGCAGCCAGTTTTGAACTGATCTCTATATTCTGTACTTTAAAATGAGTGAGAGTAAATAGAAATCTGGAAAGGAAGTCAAATTTGTACATGTGGCATCTTCTGCTATTTTTCTTGAATATCTTGAAATGCGTTTCCATTACGTATTGTGCTGTGCATTTGCTGGTAATTGAATTACTTTCTTCGTCTTTGGATTCCACGTATTCCTGACCCTGCCAAATTTCCGATACAACAACGAACGGTCTTGTTGATTTTTGAGGAGAATTTTTTCTTTTTAATCCAAATAGTATTGTTTAATCATTTTAGTTGCAAAAGCCTAATCGAAAGCAAAAGAAGACAAAGGAAAAACGATATTGATAACGCTGTTTTCCAGTTCCCAGTTTTAGTTTTCTGAAAAAACTGTTGTGCCGGATTTGTCTGTCCGCACTTTTTCTGCCCACCCTAAGATCTGAAAACTGCTGAGGCTAGAGGGCTGCAAATTGGTATGATGATCATCCACCCTCCAATCATCAAACATAACAAATTGCAGTCCCCTAGCCTTAACAGATTTTATTTTATTTAAGGTCAAAGTTAACTATACAATCGTCGTTAAAGATTCGCGTACAGCGGTTCATACAGCATTATACCGAGACCACCGAAAGATAGATCTATTTTCGGGGAGCCCATTGTTTTACGCTTTACAGAAAACTCAATTGCGCCAAAGAGACTTCGGTGCATTTTTTACTTGTTTGTTACTGAAATAGACAAAAGATACATCACGCAACGTGTGATGCGCTCTAGGTCCGTTCTCTGTCTAGACTCTAGACTAGAGGATGGGTCCTTCCATGGTCAGATACATCATCGGTTTCGCTTGGAATATTTGACAGCATCGTTTCGTTGTCCTGTTGGAAGTCTTTCTTTGCATCTCTCGTCCTTGATTCTTTTGACGCTCAGTCCCCCCCCCCCCCCCCACCCCCCCCCCCCCCCTCCCCCCCCCCCCCCCCCCCCCCCCCCCCAAGATGATGGTCCATTTTAATGCTCTCTCACTTCTCCATTTATTGCTTACTTGGGGAGTAAGCCTACAAATTACTTTGTTGCTGTTGTTGTTGTTGTTAGGGGGTTAGGAAAGGTCTATGAAAGAGCCTAAAAAGGTCTGAAAAAGGTGTCTCGCATTGAGTTAAAGTTACAGGAATTTTAGGATAGGATATTTATGATTTATATATTAGAATGAAAATTAAGAAAATAAATAATGTGCATGTTAAACAGTACAGAACAATTACTAGTAATAAAAATGTAGCATATTTATTTTAATTTTCGTTGGTGATACAAGGCTCTATTTGACCGTAGAATTTAGCACGTTTAATTTGCGTTAAAAGTTAGGAATATAATGTTTATAACTTATGCATGAGATGAACCTCTTGCACGCATCCCGAGTAAGTTGGAGAGCGGATCCCGCCTTGTTTTTCCTAATCCCTTGGTATGTAATTCTTTGGTATACAGAATCACATGACTGTCCAACCACAGACCTTTGCAATAAAACTCTAGAAATGTTAATTCAAAAGATGAACTTGATGGCAGTTGTCCGTGAAGGGGGCGGGAGTGGGGGCAGGGGGAGACATTGTTATTCTTTGAATAGGATTAAAAAAAAAAAAAAAAAAAAACTAGAGGCTAAATCAGGAAGTACTTACTATAGTAGATGCACGTCAACCGTGCATTTAATGTCTAGGCTAATCCCTTACGACGCTCCTGATTGGCTATTAATAAGCCAATCTCAGGGCTGGAAACTCTCAGTCTCTCGAGAGATTTCACATGAGAAGGACGTATGATATACCTCTCCTGAGGGATACTTTTGAAAGACGTATCCTTGAGGAGACGTGGAACATACATCCTGTCTGTGTGAACTCTCGAGAGAGACTGAGGGTTTCCAGTCCCGTGATTGGCTTATCAACAGCCAATCAGGAGCGCTGTAAGGGACTGGCCTAGACATTAAATGTACGGTTGATGTGAATCTACTATAGTGCATTGCAAAAGAGTTCAATACTATATCATGCTCTTCCCTCATTTAAAGAGAAGAGCCACGGCAGTATTATTTCGTAGATCCTCATGTTTTTTTTTTTTTTTTTTTTTTCCAAGAAAAGATGTTGCATCTGATTACGCGACCGTACCTAGAAAAGTATCTCCCTGCGTAGAATGAGCGGCGTTCCACTAACTGAATTTTTTAGCTGGATCGTTCAGAAATGTATGTGTCAAGGCCAACTTTTTTCACTTTTTTACCGCTAAGTCTAGGATGAAGTATGATTTATTTATAAAAAGGTGAAACATTGATTCTTGATGACATGATCTAGAAAACCATACCAAGATGCTTTCGTAGGGGTTAGTGCCGTCGGTGCACCTCACACGGTGCACTGTAGGCATTATTTAAGGGTCTCTGCAGCGTCCCTTCGGCACCCAACTGCAACCCCTTTCATTCCTTTTTCTCTACCTCGACTTTCCAACCCCTTCTGACAAATATTTCACAGCGTAACTGCGAGGTTTTCCTCCTGTTACACCTTTCAAACCACCTTACTGTATATCCTTGTCAGCGCTGAATGACCTCATAGGTCCCAGCGCTTGTCCTTTGGCCTAAATTCTATTTCTTATCTAGACGATAAGAAAATTGTGCAATGCACATTTGGGAAGATCACCAATGATGAGGATTTATCAGCTCTCATGATTTGCATAAGCTACATCTGGATATGGGTTATTCGTCCCTTTTTTGAGAATTTGATTTTGAAAACAATCAAAATCGTCTCGGAGGAAGTTTTCCAGTTCTCGCTTTTCTTTCTTTTGTTTCGTATCTTGGCGCTTCTTACTCCAGGTTGGCTCTCATAGCTCTTGCAAGTCGATTTTTTTTGTTTACTTTGTGTATAAATTTTCGTGAATTTAAAATTTCAAAAATGAATGCATTTCTCTCTCTCTCTCTCTCTCTCTCTCTCTCTCTCTCTCTCTCTCTCTCTCTCTCTATCTCTCTCTCTCTCTCTGCACCATGTATTTATGATCCCAGAGACATCATATCCTATTTGGCTGACTGTTACAGCCTTTCTGTATTATTTGAAGACGCACTTTCCTTCACCTTTGTCCTTCCTCCCTTTTCTTTGCAACACTACGACTCCTGTGTCGTGGACCCCCTGAGTCCGTGATAAAGGTAACTAACCTATTTGTTGTTTCGGTCCATCGCTAGTCACTTCTGGACGCCCTCCAAAATGTCTTTCTTCCTCTTGTGAGCGATTATTTTTGTGGTGACTGCAAGCTTTTATCAGCTGGCCTGATTCCAGCCGCTGTAATGAGTTGATATGGAAGGGTCCTTTCTTCCGATTTGTTTCTTGCGTATCTTGGCACTACTTTACTCTTTGTATAAAGATAAAAGGGGGGAGACGCTATTCCGGCTTAATGTGAGAGTACGAAGAAGACACGTGACTCGGTTTTCGCATGATAACCGAGAATCAAAATGAAAGGCCAGAAAGGAGCCGTTTCAAGGCAAATCCCTACTACTAACAGCAATACCGCCTAAAAAATGGATGCGTTGCAATCTGCCATAAGGTAACGTATAGGATCCAATAATATTGCCAATAAGTATTACGCGAAGTTAGAAAAGACAGGCCTTAAAAACATCTATCATACTATGTACTAGATTATAATTTTTGTGCGAATTGTGTTAACCAAACTTGCACTTCTGTTACGTTGCACATCTTGACCGTTAACGATTTTTTCCCAATACCTCTTAGTGTTTTATTTTTATTTTATTTATTTATTTATTTATTGTAATTTACATAATGCACAATTATCACTGTAGAAGTTATATCACGTGGAATTAACAGACTTGATGAGCTGGCTGCCTTTCGTTATCCATATACTTTGAAAATTGTATTGTTTTCGAAGCCCGAGGGCCACTTACCTGGTTTCTCGTTACTTGAGGATAAGTAGTGTCTGTTTCTAAAGCTTCGGGTAGAGGTCAGGATGAGGCCCCCTAGTTTTGTAGCTACCTGTCCAAGTGTGCAGCCTGTAAGCCTCTCGCACTAGTTTGCAGCTCCATTGCCTTGCGGAAGACTATTGACACTCAAACCAAAATGACTACGTACATGTAGTAAGTTTGAGACGTTGTCACTTTTCGCAGAGTTGATTCATAAAACCTTGATAAGTTCAGATTTCTTGTAGATGTGGCAGAACGTTGCCACATCTTCCTTATACCAGCTTGACAATGTTGTTCTGCATTACTAACGCTGAAGACGTACAGTGTGCGAAAGGACTGAAATTTGATGACGAATAAAGGATGATTCGTCGTAAAAAAAAAAAATTACAATAAATAAAAAATTGATATGCATTGGTGTGTTGTGATAGCGGGGAAGGATACTGGTGATTTAGCTTCTAATCACTTGAATGAATTATACAAATGCCAAATATATAACACAGACTCTGATGAAAATAAGTGGTACAATACGAAAAAAAAAAAAACTGTTATTGGCTTCTCAAGTGATGGTCGATTGTAAATTAAGTCGACTTTGTCCCGGAACGGTCTCTTTCTCCCGAATTAGGGATGCACATTCACTGTAGTCGGATTGTAAGTGAAGAAGAAGTTTGGCAACGTAGCTAATGACAGCCATCTTCCTTTTGGTTTGACTGTAGTAAACGGCAGACTCGCAGAGGGAACTTCTCTCTTTCGAGACCTTTAGACAGGTAGAAGAGGACTCCAGGTACATTCCTCCAGACTGCAGTGGTCACAGGATTAGGCTGTCTCGATTTATAGTTCCACCTAATCGGAAGCAGGATAGTATGAAGCAGCTACTGGTCCCATCCAGATCTGGCATAGCCGTGATGTTAGTTGGTTTTGATGGTGATAACAGTTCAGTCGTATTGAGGCAACCAAGTTGTGTACATACACACCGTGGACATGGTGCTCTATAGAGCAGTTCTGCCGAAAAAAAATCACTGCTGTCATAATAGTGCACGGCCCTGAAGTACAGTTATATCGAATTATGTAGAGACGTCCTTAGATTAATACAGTGTATTATTACAGCAGTAATAATGGCACAGAAAGCAAGGGTAAAGCGTCCAAAGAAAGGACAAATGAAGGGGATTCAGAAAACAGAGAAACTGTCAGTCTGTATCATGTTTCTCCTCTGCCCATCTGTTTCACCCCCTTACTACCTCTCGTTCTCCCTCTCCTAAAACATCCTAAATCCACACCCTACTCAATATTATCTATCGTCTTCCATTCTTTCCATTTGACCAAGCCACCTCCGAACACTCTGAGCCACTTTCCACCTCTTGGTAAGAATTTTGCTTACTCGGGGAGTAAGCCTACAAACTATTTTGTTGTTGTTCTTGCTGTTGTTGGTAGGAAAGGTTAGTGGAGAAGCCTAAAGAAGTCTGAAAGTGGTGTTTCCCGTTGAGTTGAAGAGACAGGAATTTTAGGATAGGATATTTATGATTTATCTATTAGCATGAAAATGTAAAAAAAATAAATAATGTGCTTATTAAACAGTACAGAGCAATTATTTCTAATAAGATATAGCACATTCATTTTAATTTTCGTTGGTGAAACGACGCTCTATTTGACCGTAGATTTTAGCACACGCCTCGAGTAACCTGGAGGTCGGATAACGCCTTGTTATCCTAGCATCGTTCGCGATATTTATTATGCAAATAATTTATTTTAACGGCTCCTGCCTCTTTTTCTCATTCACATTCTTCATTCACGCTGTGCTTTAAAAATATTGAATGGGGAGAGCAATACCACAATCACCGCGTTCTTCCTAACCAGTATGAAGCAACCGCTCTTTGTCTGCTAGAACCTGTGTTAATATTAGCTCCATCTCGTCTTCCTTTTCATGGGGCATGTTGCCTCATCCCTGGAATCAATAAGCCGAATTCCTGCAAACGCAAAATAAGTTTTTTAGTGACTCACTGAGGGGTCGAATTTGATCCAGACTCTACGAACTTGAAAATTCGGGTAAACCGCCATCTTTGTTGACTCGTCTTTCAGTATATTTATTATTTATAATACCCTCATCCATATCTCTCTCTCTCTCTCTCTCTCTCTCTCTCTCTCTCTCTCTTCTCTCTCTCTCTCTTTACCTTGAGGAGTGTGACTTATGCCTCAAGGCATCGTATGAAGTATTCCATTATTTTTTATTTTTAGAAAGGCACCTATGAACTTTGTATATCTCAAGTAAAAGAAGGATTATATCAATTTACTCTCGCTAAGCGAAAGATGAAGTCCAAGTCAAGACCACTGCGGAACAAGACACTTCTCTTCCAAGAAGCAAAAAGATACGTGATACTTAGATGGGGTATTTGAAAGGACTCTGTTGATATCGGAAAAACGGGACTCAGTTTCCTCTCATATCAAATCATTCTTTATCTCTCGGAAGTCGTGTCTCGATATATGTAAGAGGATAGATAGGAATATTAACATTTATTATTATATATTTTTTTTGTTCTCTCACAGTCCTCTAATTCGACTTTGTGGTATTTATAGTGTGGGGTTCCGGGTTGCATCCTGCCTCCTTAGGAGTCCACTTTTCTTACTATGTGCGCCGTTTTTAGGATCACATTCTTCTGCATGAGTCCTGGGGCTACTTCAGCCTCTAGTTTTTCCAGATTCCTTTTCAGGGATCTCGGGATCGTGCCTAGTGTTCCTATGATTATGGGTACAATTTCCACTGGCATATCTTATTTCTATTTTCAGGTCTTGATACTTATCCGTTTTTTTCCTTTTCTTTCTCTTCAACTCTGGTGTCCCATGGTATTGCGACATCTATGAGTGATACTTTCTTCTTGATTTTGTCAATCAACGTATCACCCTATCCGTTCTGATACCACAGTCCCAGAGGATCTTTGCCTGATCGTTTTCTATCACTTCCTCAGGTTGGTGCTCGTACCACTTATTACTGCAAGGTAGCTGATGTTTCTTGCACAGGCTCCAGTGGAGGGCTTTTGCCACTGAATCATGCCTCTTTTTGTACTGGTTCTGTACAAGTGCCGGACAATTCGCTTGCTATGTGGTTTATTATGGTTTCATTTTTTTCGTAATTGCACTTCCTTTACATATGGGAGAAGATGGTTGATTTCCATCTATCGTTCTTGGACATATCTTGATTTAATTAGGGGCCTGATTCTTCTGGCCGCTGTTAATCATTTCCTTCAGTTTCCTTCTTTTAAGCTCTCCCCTCAGTAAGTCCAAGTTGCCAAACGCTGTATCAATTACAGACTGGCATAGTTCTTTAAGTCTGTCTCATGTATTTGTCCGTGCATTGGTTTTGTCTTATGCCAATCCTCTTCTTTGCTTTGTTCTTTTCCTTTCCTTTCTATATATATTTCGGGTCTTTCGTCATTACTTTTTATTCAGTCCTTCTTCTCATGCACTCTTTAGCCAACTCGTCTTCACTGGTCCTTCACTATATTTGCCATCCCCAGTGCCTCTGTTTCTGGATGTTTGACGCAGTTCCTGTTATGACTTATTATTATTATTATTTTATTATTATTATTATCCCTTATTAATTATTTATTATTATTATTATTATTATTATTACTGGCCTTGTTTGTTATGTGTAAGAAGTTCGTTAGGAGTACTGCATAATACAAATGAATAGGCACTAACTTGTTTTAGTTATATAAATTATTCTTTTATTAACTGGTGTTTATTATTTTAGTTATGAGTAACTAGATTTATGGAGGAAAATTAATAATTTAATACAATTGAATAAATATTTGTTATTATTATGATCATTTCATACAATCATATTATTATTAATATTGTTGTTGTTGTTATAGTTGTTGTTTAAGAAGGTGGGATGTTACTTTGTTGTGTTTGTAATGTTTTAAGTACATTTTATTTCTGGAATGAGTAAGCTTAACTTTGTTTGTAGATGCATTCGCTTTTAGTGGTTTTCACCAAAATTTTGCGAAGATAAACTTTCGACGCCAACTACATCGGACTCCCAGGTGCACGGGGACCATGGAAACGTTCGAAAGGTCCAGGTGAAAAGTTTTAGGTTCTATTTTCCCTTCCACTGCCGCGATGTCGACATTAATCGGCATGATTCCGCTCAGAGGTGATAAAAAAGGGAATAAAGTGAATTTACAAAAATGTTGATATTTATTAAGAGGCGAAGTAAATAAAAGCTATTTAAGCAATCCAAGATTCATTGATAACTATTTAAAAAAAAATGTATAAGCAAGCGAAGGAAAAGACTCCATGATAATGATATTGAAGTTATCACTAGGAATAGGTACATTCTTGAAAAATCACGTAAGACAAAAGAAAAAAAATACGGTCGCTTATTCTTTCATAATATTTCTGGTAAATTCGGACGAAGAGATTGTTGTTATGATTAAGTTCCGTGTCAGGGTGCATGAGTAGAACTTCCTACTCCTTAAACGGGTGTTTCATGAGGACAGAAGAATGTGCAGGTTAAACAGTGCAGAACTATTATTTGGAATATGAAGTATAGCGTATTTATTTTAATTTTCGTAGGTGAAACAACGCGCTATTTAACTGTAGATTTTATTATGCCCCTTGAGTAAGCTGAAGGTCGGATCACACCTTGTTTTTCAATAGCAATAACTTAATGAATATTGACCCATTCCATAGGTTTTCATGTATCTTTATTCATTTATATTTTTTTTTTTATTTTACAATAGTCATTTATTTTATTTACTTAGTTATTCGTATGTTTATTCACAGTGACATTAACATGGTGAATCTAGCACGTAACCAGAGGCTGGCATATACATATACTCTATATATATATATATATAATATATATATATATATATATATATATGATATATATATATGTATATATTTGTGTGTGTATATATTTAATCTATTAATTCATTAAATTTAGGGATTTTACACCATATCAGAGGCTGTCATTTATCATTTGTGTTTAGTTATTTTGTTTTTTACAGTGGATATAATTCAAGTTATTTACACCATACAAGGGGCTACCATTTAGATTGCTGTTAACGTTAATTTGTTTATTTATTTATTTGTATATTTTATATTGACTATAACCCGAGGGAATTTGCACCATACTAGAGGTTGCCATTGTTGTTTTTATTTTTATTATTATTTATTCGTTTAGAAGGGCCCTAACTTAAGGAATTTTACGCCATTCCGGGATTGTCATTTTTTACCCTGTTTCACAAGGTTCATTTACTTTTTCATCCTTTAACTTTTTTTTTATTTATTTATTTTACAATATCATTAGCTTAAGGGGCTTTGCATCACCCCAGAAGCTGGCATATATACATATATATATATATATATATATATATATATATATATATATATATTATATATATATATATATATTATATATATATATATATATATTCACTTATTTTGCAAGGCCATTCACTTAAGGAATTTTACCCCATCGTAGATATTTGTTTTTGTTTATATATATATATATATATATATATATATATATATATATATAATATATATATATATATATATATATATATATATATTCACTTATTTTTGCAAGGCCATTCACTTAAGGAATTTTACCCCATCGTAGATATTTGTTTGTTTATATATATGTATGTATATATATATATATATATATATATATATATATATATATTATATATATATATATATATATATATATATATATATATATTATATGTGTGTATGATATATATGTGTGTGTGTGTGTGTGTGTGTGTGTGTATTACAAATATATTTAAGGGTTAATACCATACCATAAGTTGGCATTTCTGTATATATATATATATATATAATATATATATATATATATATATATGTATATATATATATATATATATTATTTATTTACTTTACAGTGGCTTTAACTTGTATGGTTTTTTTTTTACCAAACCAGAGGTTGGCATATATTAATTTTTTTTTTGCAATTGCTATTTATTTGTTTATTTATAATTTGTTTATTTATTTTTTTATATATTTATTTATATACTTTCATTTATATGTAATATCATTTATTTTGTTCACTCATATATATGTTGTCATTTATTTTGTATATACTTATTTATTTTTTATTTTAAACTGACTGTGTATTTTATTCATTTTTGTGTCTGTATTTTATTAATTTTTGTGTATTAATATTTTTAAAAATCGCAATAACTTGCAGGATTTCACACTATACCAAAGTCTGCCTTTTTTTTATTTATGTATTTATTTTACAATAGCGATTTTACATCCTACCAGAGGTTATTATTTACTTATTTGTTTATTTACAATGGCCATTTATTTATTGCTTCATTTACTACTTCATTATTAATTTAATCAGTTACTCTTTTAATTATCCATTTATCTACAAAGTTCTTAATTTTATGGATGTTACAACATACCAGTGGTTGTCATTTATTTTGTGTATGTTTATTTACATATTGTGCAATGGCTATTTTTTATTTATTTATTTTTTTCACAGTGGTAATAATGTAGGAGATATACAGTTCCGATAATTGACATTTAATTTATTTATATTTATTTCCCTATGTATTTTATTTTATAGTGGCATTTAGGCTCCAATGCATTTCTTGGGAACATTCATCACGCAGCCTTCAAAAATGCTGTATAAGTAGTTCTTGAAGACTTCGTTGGTTCCAGATGTTGTGCTAATGGAGTGGCCTATGGGGATGAATAAAATGATGCCTTCATCGGGATAGTGATTATATAGTTTGAAATTTATCGTTTCACCCATCGGTGATCGAAAGAAAAAAAAAATAAAAAAAATAATAAAAAAGTCACAACATTATGGAGTAGGAAGTTCATCTTTTTTAACTTTCTACTCCACAATTCTTTGTTCCTTGAGGAAAGATGAGTTGTTTGGCATCTGAGTTTGAAATTTTGCCTCATTTCCTTCTTGGAACAACATTCATGAGCCAGCTCATTTCCTTCTTGGAAAAATATTCCTGACCTCTTCGTTTCCCTCTTGGAACAACATTCCTGATCTCCTCATTTCCTTCTTGGAACTACATTCCTGACCTCCTCATTTCCTTCTTGGGACAACATTCCTGGCCTTCTCATTTCCTTCTTGGAACTATATTCCTGACCTCATTTCCTTTTTGGAACAACTTTCCTGACTTCCTCATTTCCTTCTTGGAACAACATTCGTGGTCTTCTTATTTTCTTCTTGGAACTATATTCCTGACCTCCTCATTCCCTTCTTGGAACAACTTTTCTGACCTCCTCATTTCCTTCTTGGAAATACATTCCAGACCTCCGCATTTCCTTCTTGGAAATACATTCCAGACCTCCGCATTTCCTTCTTGGAACAACATTCCTGCCCTTAACATTGCACTCTCTTATAAATAGGAGTTTTGGGGTCATAAAATTGCAAGATGGTCTGCGCCACTTATATACTGTAGTACTTTCTTGGTCAGAAGGCTTATTTAGCTATAAACCTTTACTTCTGCATTCTCAAGTGAGTCATATAATGTACAGCCTCTGTCCTGTGTTAAACTTCGAAAAGTGAAATACTTTTATTATTATTTTGGCCTTCAACCAAATTTATGGGAAGTCTTCTGTGTACTGTATTTGAACCCAAGGGTTGTTGAGAATTTAAAAAGAAATGACGGTGTTAGAATTTTAAGGTAATTTAACGTAGTATATGTTGGAAAACCGAAAGTACAACAAAGATAGCAGGCTGAAATGACAGTTTTATTTGTACTGAAGTCGTCTTTTCTGTTTTCTGCTCATTATGAGGAGTTCTCTGGTTACTGTTGAAAGAAAGGCAATGAACTACCCATACCCTACGTGTTTAAACCCGTAGGGGGCTAGTGCCGTCAGTGTACAGACGGCCAACGAAGAATTGGCATAGTTTCTTAATTCATTGTTCGTTATGGAAATATTGCCATATGCAGGCGCCAGATTATTTTCTTAACAATAAATAACATTTCCTTTCAAAAGTGCTATACTTGAAATAAATTACATTAGTTTGAGTAGACTTATTCAACGTGTTAAAGATAATTATTTTGTAAAGTAAGGAAAATATATACCGATGGGTCCACGATTTCTAATTTTATTCTCAACTCTAGCTTCGTGGCAGCATACCAAAGGATTTTGAAGTTGGTTTTGCTGCCGCTCTAGTCTTGACTCAACGTATCTACTGCACTGGGATGTTGTCATTTTGTCTCCTACAGCCGATTAATAATACATCAAGAAGTTGACATTCCTTGAAAACGATGTTTAATCAAACTAATTTTGTCCTTTGATGAATAAAATAATTTGCATGACACATTTAGTGGGCGTAAATTGGACTTCTGATTTTCCCACATGATTAGCCTAGGTCTATTTTCAGCAGTATACTCTATCGGATACGTAATATTAATTAATATTTAAATCCTCAATATATATATATATTGTGACGTTTATAGATCGTTCCGTCTACCCAGATATTAATTAATTAATTTGATTTGGAAAACGGCAGCCATTTCTTCCAAATATCAGCGGATTTTTAGGAAACGCGGGAACCAAAACCCGCCAGCCAGAGGTAGAGAGTTCCCCAGTTGGGGGAATATAGTCTTTTGTCAGCTTTAGGGACGTATCTCGAAGGGAAGGATGTAGGCAGATTGGTACTTCTTAGACCTATATCTTAAGCTCTCTTTCCTGTGACCCCTCTGCTGGCTGTATGCTCTGTTTCCAGGATTTGCCTTGCTCGTGGGGGGTTAAGCTGACTTCCAACACCCAAGCAAAACACCTGGGTTCTTCCCCAGTCGACTGCAGGACGTGACCTCGGACGGATGTCCAGCCACCTGCCTTCCTGTTAGGCCTATCCAGGGCGGGAGTGGCGCGCCGATCGACCCAGGCCTAAGACAAAATCCAGGCCATGCTTTTCTACAAAGGTCCACACTGAACACAACATCCAGGTACGTCTTGTGGAACAGCATATTGCCAGTCTCTCCCATCCTATTATCTATTTGATCCTCATTCTCCCAATTCAATTTCCAACCCAAAAGGAACTCATCCTTTTGTTCCCTCTCACTGCCTCATGGCCGCATGCTTCCCCTTGTGTGATCATCCCAGACCAATTAAGTCATTGCATACCTCAGTGAAACATTAAAAGTTCCTTCTCCCCAGTGTTAGAGAATTAATTAATCAAAACAAGAAGTCATTTTTTTTCCATTTATCTCGTCTAATCTGGGATTCTTTTCCAGATTCCATGAGCCATGTGTCATGTCTCTGCCCGCAAGTGTTGCATTACCCAAGTTTATGAAACCAGCTTCACGAATCCATTTTGAGCCAGCTATTATCCATTTGTGAGAGATATATAAGTCCCAACGTGTGGACGCTGCATTTACCTTTTCTCCAGGCCAGCAAGGGCCTTTTTGTAAATAAATAGCTGTAAAGTAACGAGCTGAGTTTTCTGGCGACCTTTCCCTCTAAAGAAATTATCGCTAACTATCAGTTTTACGGTAAGTTCGATTAATTTCCTTCTGTCCTCCCTCAATTATTTCCGTTTACGTATAGCCTCTCCCAAGGCCCGGCAAATACGTAACAATATATATATATATATACATATATTAATCTGCTTTATTTGATTATTCCCGTTATTCTTGTTTTATTAGCCATGTTCGCCTTTCTTCTTATCCTTTTCATTATTGCTTAACATAATTAACTCAGACCTTATTCAGTCTTATTTTTTTATCGAATTCCTTACATATTATCCTGTTTCATTTGGACACGTTGGAAAGCTGTGGGAGGCAAAACTGACGAATACATTAAGAAAGACTTAGTTTCATCAAAGCTTTCTTAGGTTGATCTTTCTGTAGCTATTCATTTCTTCTAAATAGAAATTAATTCAAATGAGTTTCATATGTATACCTAGACCTACTACCATAAGCATATTAAAAGTAGCTGCAAGGATAAGAAATATGAAAGGTGACGTTCTCGTTTAAGTCTATTTCATGTTTTTTTTTTTCTTCAAGAAAAACCTACTGCTTTAATCAAGGGTTGCTCTTTGACGGCTACAGGGTGTAACACGAGTGTATGCACATATTTTGGGGAATAAAAGATAAGTTTCTTTGAACAGAAAATATTTTATAAACATCCATTTTAAGGCGTCCGTTGTTGGTGCGGGGAATTTTAAAATAACCGTTATCATTAGTGATGCTTTCACGCGATACGAGTTCGTCGGATCGAGTAACCTGAGATGGAGAAGAGATGGTGGCGTATAGGAGTAATGGAAGGATTAGGCCGATGTTAATAAAGTATCTCCCAATAAAATGTATTTTTTAGGTTTTGAAGAAAAAAAATGCATGCATCATTGAAACTGTTTCCCTCCCTATCCGTGGTATTCATTGGCCACCGATAAAAAAAAACAAAACAAAAAGAGTAAGCCTAACTGAATCTCTCATCCATCAAAGATAAGTTTGCTTATTCATTAGACAACTATCAAAGATTTCAAGTGTAGATTTAAAAATCTCTTCCTCTCCATCTAAAGTATTTATCAGACACCAGTCATAAGCGTAGAGATAGTCATGATTCCTGGTTCAGCAATGCCGTGACGAGGCACTAGAATTCAAAATTCACAAATTAATGTTGTGGTGCTTCGAGGTGTTCCACCTCTAGGCCCATGTTCTAAATTTTGCCGTTCTTTAAACAATTTGATTTTTCTATTTATGATTCTCTCCGGTTTATTAAGCTTTCTTGATATCTCTCCAACAGACACTTGCACCGAATGCAGTGCAATAATTGTCTCTCGCTCATCGAGGGATGTTTCTTAGACCGATAAATGACACATTGACATTAGATTCCCGTGCACATAACATCAAAAGCAATAGAGTGAGGTCTCCTGGTTCACACTGTTAGGATATGGTTTCTTTTTTTTCTTTTAAATTTGATAGCATTTTGTGAGATTCCAATATTTTCTGTAAAATTTAACAAAAGGAATAGCTCAACTACCTCCAACTTAATATTGAAATAATAATTTAAGGACTATGTTTATGCGATACTATTAGTAATAGGTGTTTCCTATCTATTTGGTAATGTATTTCTATGGTTGTGATATGACATTTTTTATCACTTCGTTTCGTTCACGCCAATTTTGCTATATGGAAGATACTTTTCCACAATAACATAACATAATGTTCTAAAGATATGAGTGACTGTTTTTAACGTCAATACATATGATTTCTTCCATCTTTGAAAAGAAAAATAGATGAATAAGGCATGAATCAGTCGTTAGGCAGGTGAACGAAAAATTATGAAACTCTGCCAAGAGTTTTTTGGCCGACAGTACCTATTACAGTGCGCTGTAGGGATTACTTACTAGACTCCTTACAGCGTTCCTTCGCCCCTAACTGCAACCCCTTTCATTTCTTCTGCTGTGCCTCCGTTCATATTCTCTTTCTTCCAGCTTACTTTCCACCCTCTCTGTCAATTGTTTCCTATTGCAACTGCGAGGTTTTCTTCCTGTTACAACTTTCAAACTTTCCTACTTTGAATTTCCTTTCCACCGCTGAATGACTTTATAGGTCCCAGTGCCAGGCCTTTGGCCTAAAATTTATATGCCTTCTTTCCTTCCTTCCTTTTTTTTCGGTTAATTTATGTCCCATATGCCAAGATTTCCATGATGGGATGAAAGATGAATAATTCGCTATGTTCGTTATGAAAAATTTATTTGAAATCATTATTCACTTTTTTAGTTTTCTGTAAAAGAACTCTGTTGAGATGGCTTTGTCTGTCTGTCTTCAGATCTTATAAACTACCGATGCCAGAGGGCTGGAAATTGGTATGTTGATCATACACCCTCCTATCATCAAACATACTAAATTGTAGCCTTCTAGCCACAGTTTTTTTTTTAAGGTTAATTTTAGCCATGATCGTTCCTACACTACCGGGCCGTGGCTGAAAGTTTCATGGGCCGCGGCTGAAAGTTTCCTACAGCATTACACGCTCCACAGAAAATTTGTTTCTTAAGCGCATTTTGTACTTGTTGTTCTGGCAGTCTTTTGAAATAATTTTTGAAATGAAGGAAAACCTGCCTGGAGGTAACTCACCCTTGGAATCTGGCAAGTTTGTTGGCTTGTGTCCTTTCGCAGTCGCCTGATCTCACAAAAGTTGTAGAGGTTCTCTTTTTAGAAAAACCCAGTAACAGTTGGTTCTCATTTAAAACATAGATTTTAGATAGAAAAAATAAAGTAAAAACAGTTGTTTTGAGGATTCCTTCTCCATTCACTTAAGTTCATTTTGAACGCAGTCTTGAAAGCCTACGGAATTGGTCCTTCTAGTTTCACAGTTCATAGCCTGGGTAGGGGATAAGAACAACATTAAATTGGAATTATTATTAATATCAGTAGATGAAACCTATTCACACGGAACAAGCACACAGGGGCCATTGACTTGAAATTCTAGCTTTCAAAGAATGCTGGTTTCAACTTCCCACCGCAGAACGCACACTGCGGCAGTAACTGATCATGATACAGAGTCAGTGATTTTTTCATCGCTCTGGGTGAGGCGCGAAGTCACGACATCTGAGCTGCATACCGCGACGCTAGCAACCATAATTATAACTGTACCAGCAAGATATGACCTTATAAACTGCAGTGCAAGGTCGAAAATTCCTTATTAAAATGCGCACATTTTGATCAATTTGTAATTGGCAAGGTGTAGCCGACTGGGAGAGATGGTGGACATACATAGTACTCAAAATAAACATAAGAAATACAGCAGGTCAGTGAAGACTATTTCGCTTATATTAAGAAATAATCCATAAAAACAATCGATCACAAAGAATTGTTCTTATTATCGTGAAAGGGTTTTGTTCCCGTCGTATTTGCTCAATATTTGATGTGGAATGCAATACTTACTTAGCTAGAGAGACAATAGTTTTTTTATTCGTGATACCGTGAAGTTTACAGGTTCTCTTTACTACTTAATTACTGAAACTCCCTTGCTGTTGGTCAGTAGTAAAGTATTGGATCAACCATGCTTAAAAGGCAGGCGCTATCTACGCTGATTTGTGACTATGACGTAGCTGGTGTAAATCGGCACGTATTTGAGGCCATTGGATTCTTTTATATCCAAGATAATACTTGTAGCGTTATTTCATTGCCTTTAGCAATCGCGTTTTTTTTACAAATTATTGTTTAAAGGAGATAGCTGCTTCTGGAGTATATTTTATATGTGCAGATAGTTTATTTCTTTTTGGCATTTTCTTTTTAGTTTCTTGTGAAGTGTAGTTTATTAAAGTAATATCTTTAATATCTTTTTTTTCATGAAACAATGGTTATTTGTATTTTCATGTAAGGTACTTTTCAACAGTCATCAGATGTCAGTTATTTAAGCTGAGGATAAAAAAGGCTAGACTGGGTAGTGTTGATGAAAGAGCTTCTCTCGGAATGTAGGTCTAAAAAGTCTTGAGTACTTGGGGGTACCTTAAGCCTCTCCTACGGAAGGGTCACGGAGGCCACTTTAGACGTCATTGAAACTCGTTAATATTCTTCTAGTGTCTGTTGACTTGTCTCATAGTTTGTCGATTTCTATTGTCTCAACCAGCTTGGAGGACAGAGCACGTACAACCTTCCCCCAGAGGGACCGTTCAAAATGGGAACGGTAGCACCTTCAGCAGCTATCTTAAGAGGAAAAAGCCTTATATATATATATATATATATATATATATATATATATATATATATATATATATATATATGTGTGTGTGTGTGTGTGTGTGTGTGTGTGTGTGTGCGTGTGTGTGTGTGTGTTCTTATCTAAATCGTAGTTGAAGAGTTTAAAGTGCCTCAAAAAATTTATTGAGATTATATAGCCAAGTGCTTTATTTTTAATTTCATATTGTAACCTTTATACGATCGCAACCCTACTAAACCCTACACGTGTTCAGAATAAAACAAGACAGTAGTTCGGTGCAATAACGAGAGGAATATCAAGAGAGTGCAATGTGACACAGGACAGTAGTATTGCGTGCAAGAATTTCATGATTCAGTCGACATAAAATGAACATTAAAAACGTCTTTGTATTAAACAGTTGTAAGCAGCCTGGCCAGTTTTGATATACTGTACCTCCCATTCTAAGGATGTGTTATTAAATGTATTCACGTCCGTGTGGCAGATTTTAAAGTGCTGTGCATAGACAGAAGCTTGAATCCTTAGAGATAAAACAATCAAACTTCACAGTTGTTCGTTCTTAGATCATGGCTGAAATATTAGAACTCTTGTCATATTTTCACTTCTTGTAGCAGAAAGGATTTAGTTAACTAATCACAGAGGTCCAGATACATTCTATTCACTGAGTATTGTCTTTTTAATATAATAACGAATATTTTTTTCTGATGAAGTTCGATTTTCGTATACTTAGATGAAAAGTTATGATGAAGATGACCATGTCAATGTATTATAGATTAAAAATCACTGTTTTGTGCAAACTGAATGTAAATATGGTATTACAGCATATGTCATATTTTGTCAATAAAGAATAATAATAATAATAATATATTTTATACCGATTTTCCTGCAGCGTGAATTGACAATATTTTATATCCCCCACGAAGGCAACATCGTTATTCGGTTCTTCCGCCCTTTGTTATTCTCCTTGTAAAGAAAAGAGGCTCCTGGTAATAGGCAACCAGTCATTTGAATGTTGTGAAAAAAGGGTTAATTCTGGAAAAGCCAGGGCGACGAGAAACACGGACCCACAACGGAAGCCGCACAACTTTTCACTATTGCCTGTCTAGGGCAAACAATTCACGCCGTGGGTAAAAGTGCCGACTCGTCAAGTATATAAATCGGCCAAACTTCTATAAACCAGTTCCAAAGTCGGCTACTATAATCTCAAGATTAGATGGCGACTTCATTGTTCCGTTTTCGCAGAGCGTGACGTCGCCTCCCTTCCTTCCTTTTTTTTTTTTTTTTTACTGAACTTGCTTTGGCACTCCAACGTCAGTTATTGTAACTAAGACGACATTGCTCTCCGATATCCTCACCACGCCCCCACGCTCCTCCTCCTCCTCCTCCTCCTCCTCCTCCTCCTCCTCCTCGATGTCTTGTCTCTAGTTCCGTGAAGGCTCACTCTCAGTCTCTCGGTGTGTGTGTTACCGATCAGTCGAACCTCGAACGCTCCTTTGGTGAGTAGAAAGAAGTCTCGTTTTCCCTTTTCCCGCCTTCGTTTTCCGCAACGTGATATGCGAGTCTTGTTTTTTTATGGAATCGTGGAAGATCATACGTGTAGTGGCTTTACGCTTATTTCCACTACCGTGATGCTATGAAAATATTTTACGTATATTTTATTCTCTAGTAAATTTTCATGGTGGATTGGTTTTTTCAAGTAGCAAACGATCTGTTGCTTGAGGCAATAACTATATCAACATCTCAGCGATTGTACGGACTATAATGAACGAAACAGAATTTGTTGGTTAACGTTTTACGTTAAAAAGATAACCTTTTATTACATTGAAAGGTGTAAGGCTTGCATGTCAGTAATAGATTCAACCAAGCATGCATACGCAGACATACAAGCTCATATGTTGGATATATATATATATATATATATATATATTATATATATATATATATATATATATATTATACATACAGTATATGAACATTTGTGTGTATATATATATATAATATATATATATATATATATATATATATATATATATATATATACTATATATATATATATACATGTGTGTGTGTACACATATATTGCAGCTCATTCCCTATTGGCCTGATTAGGTATTACCTTCCTTTCAGTAAATATTAATGGGATGAAGATGTCATTCCAATGTGTTCGTGCCCGATGAAAGAACTGAATAATTCCTAAAGAATATTATTCAGATATTCACAGACGCTTCTAAATCCGTTCCTTGAATGGCCTACATTGAAACGATCTGTCAGCCAACGGTTCAGTGAAGATTACAGTAGATTGAGAATAAGGCTTCTTTGCTCCGTGGTGCTGCGTTTTGCAAAAGGAACTGTAACCCGCTACGCCGAAAAAAAAAAAAGAACACTTGTAGGTGTTTTATCCCCGCACGTGGAGTATACGTATATCATTGGGATCTTTCCTTTTGATGCAGGAGAGTTCCTGCCTATGTTGCTATGAAATTCATCCATGATTTCTCTTTCCTGGAGACGATGCCTATTTGTTTCTTGTATGTCAAGTCTCTCTCTCTCTCTCTCTCTCTCTCTCTCTCTCTCTCTCTCTCTCTCTCTCTCTCTCTCTCGGGTCTTTTCAAGACGTGAAGTCTGTTGATCATATACGATGAAATTTCAGTGCACCTCACGTGGTACACTGTAAGCATTACCTAACAGCCATTGCAGCGTCCCTTCGGCCCGTAGCTGCAGCCTCTTCCATTCCTTTTACTGTATTTCCGTTCATATTCTTTTTCCTCCACCTGACTTTCCACCCTCTTTTAGCAACTGTTTCATGGTGCAACTCAGAACTTCCTCCTTTCAACCTTTTTGCTGTGAATTTGTTTCAGCGATGAATGACTTCGGAGGTCCCAGCGCTTGGCCTTTGGCTTGGTGGAAGAAAAAGAATACGAGGATATTTCTTTAGGGGTTTGCTTTATGAGCTCTGACGTCTTTGAAGGCGTTTTTTCCGGAGCTGCCAACTTTCTCACGGTCTCGGTCTAGGACTAGGAGGGATTGTCATGCGCAGATTGCAAGATGTTGGGGAGTTTTTTCAAGAGATGTGAAGTGCCTGAAGGTGTTCTCCAAACAGATGTCACGTGTCCGCTGCCGTTTTCTTCCCGAGATATGAACTGTATTAAGGAGGACTGAGAAGTCTTCCCTTTTATTCGAGTGATGCTGTTGGTTGTGGTGAGGTGTGAGGTCCGCTGTTCCTTAAGAATTTGTCAGATATGACAAGGTATGTCTGACTTCCCCTTCAATTACTGTATAATCTGTAATGATAAAAACCCGAGTGGACCTTGTTTGTCCTCCCTCTGGTGACAGGAGGGAAGACATGACATTGCCACCCTCCTCCTGCAAATCGGTTCGTCCTCCAGGGTGGGGGCCGGGTAGGTAGGGGAGACATCATTCAGTTACTCCGAAGTACAACGGAGGCTTATGGCAAGTTTCTAGCATCTAAGGGATGGGCAGTCATTGTTGTTACCATCTTCAGTTTCCAGTTGGTTTTTCATTCTGCTTAAAAATACGCAACTGTCCTGGTTGTTTGGTGCTTTTCCTTTGAATTTCTTATTATAGGAAGAACTGATGCCCTGATATGAACTATGGCTATGCAATGTATGGAAATTGAAGGACGAATGTGAAAGCAACGATGTTTGAAAATATCAGTATTAATGAATTGGCAGTCCTGCTGTTAACATCGGTGAATTTGCGCATAATAGCTCGGGCTCTGAAAAGCTAAACCAAATAGAAAAATGGAAATATTAATTTAATATAAGATAATCTCTTTTATTAGATCGTCAATAATGTCAGTAACACTGCAGATATCATGTTTTTACTATCTAAGTTTATTCTTATATATCTGATCAATCTAACCTTTAAATTTCTTTAACTCATGGAATATTATTAATGAAATATTTCTCTTCCCTGACAACTTGGAAAAGTTCTTAGTGGTCATTTTGCATAAAGAAATTTTTCTTATACTAAACTTACACACACATACACACACACACACACCACACACACACACACACACATATATATAGGTATATATATATATATATAGATAGTATATATATATATATATATATATATATATAGATATATATATATATATACATACATACATACATACAACTATATACCTATTTATACAAATGTCTGTATATAAACATATATATATATATATATATATATATATATATATATATATATATATATATATATATATATATATACAGGTCACATAGCTATACGCTTCATAATAACTATCAAAGTGGCTACCAGGAAAAGGTGCTCGTACATCAAATCCCAGTTTATACATGCCGACGGCGTTTGGCCGTGTCGTATTGCCTTATTAAGGCTGAAAGTGACACTTCTCACTAAACCTTACAAAAAACGCAAGTGTAAAAAATATCACTAAAAGAACACGGACGTGACCTACCTAAACTGAGCTAAAAAGTAACAAAAACACCTAAAAAACAAAGAGGGCAAGTAAAAATAGAATTTCAGACCAAAAAGTATCAAGTGTTAATATTATTATATATTATTGAGCAGATGAACCCTATTCATAAGGACCAAGGCCACAGGAGCGCCTCAGTGGCGTGGTCGGTATGGTGTTGGCGAGCCATCTCGGTTCGATTCTCGGACATTCCACTGAGGAGTTTGAGATGTGTAATTCTGGTGATAGAAGTTCACTCTCGACGTGGTTCGGAAATCCCGTAAAGCCGTTGGTCCCATTGCGGAATGACCACTGGCTCCATGCAACGTAAAAACACCATACAAACAAACAAATACAAACCAAGCCCACAGGGGTCATTGACTTGAAATTGAAGCTTCCAAAGTATAAGGTGTTTATCAGCAGCATAAACAGATCTCAGAGTCGAGTGGAGGTTGTATAGTTGCTTAATGAGGGAATGGTAGTTTTTATCAGGATGGAATCGAACGTAGTGATTTCCTCTACCATTCAACAAGCGTTTTTCGTTGGGGGGAGGGGGGTAGCTGTCAGTGCACCTCACGTGGTGCACTGTTGGCATTATTGACGGGTCGTAGCAGCGTCCCTTTAGTCCCTAGATGCAGCCTCTTTCATTTCTCTTACAGTATCTCCATTGATATTCTTTCTTTCATCTTGCCTCCACCCTCTCCTAACAGTTGTTTCATAGTATAACTGTGACGTTATCCTCCGGTTACACCTTTCTGACCTTCTTAGTGTCAGTTTCTCTTTCAACGTTGAATGACCACATAGGTCCCAGCGCTTGGCCTGTGGCCTACATTCTGTATTCCATTTTATCAACAAGCGTTAACTTGTACTGTTCATATGCTTGTATGTCAGTGTATGTGTGTGTGAATTTTTAAGTCAAAATATATTTTCAATAATATACTTGTCAACGTCTTTCATTATGCCGTTGACTGATTAAATAAATTATTTGTTTTCACTTGCTCTTACTTATAAGCATACTTGGCAATTTGCTGCTCTAGTGCCAGTCCTTCCGGGAATTTTCTGTTTACTGATGATAATTTATTGTTTATTGATCAATATTATAATTTTAATTTCCCTGATATTTCAGTGCATTTCCTATACTATTTTCTCCCAATTTCCTTTATTGCGTGTTCCTCTGCTTAGAAGCCACAGATATACTCGAAGGTTAAGATTATTTTGCTTTAGTTACTGCTGCTTGTAATGATGGGGTGTTATTTAATTCACTTGTTTTTCCCTTCTCATTGTTTTGCCGTATCATATTGTGGATGTAGACCTGATCTACTTCTGGTGAGGTTTGTTGGTAGATGTTTGAATAGCCTTCAAAACTGTCGAAGTTTATCATAAAAAATGTTATGTAATACTAAGATTTCATCAGTCATTTCGAAATATATGAACGAATTGCTATTATTTTCCTAACCCTGGCTAGGCGAAAGTGATTATTAGTTCCGGAGTACTTCATCCTAGGTGATCCAGGTAGTAATACTCTTTCGAGAAAACTCAATTGAAATTTATGATACGCCGAGGGAGCGTCGCTCATTGATAATTATTATTAACCAAAGACGTCATCTCGGTGATTTCGATTATACTCCAAAATGTGGAAAGGATATTTTGATGTTTTATTGCTTGCATCTCGTGCTTTGTATAAAATTATTGTGAATGCATCAAATACGATACTTTTAATTTAAGACTACAAAAATGGTTGATAGACTTTTTATTCCGTCTTTATGCACTGATTTTCATCTGTGAGAAATTCATGGTTGTTGACGTTAAAGGTATCAGTATTGATTGATTGAATGAATATGTAAGCAGTGAATACGACCACGTTTTCTTGGCTGTAAACCTAACAAGAAAGAAAAAATCGAATTAAGAATA
>NC_087211.1:55682580-55762580 GCF_015104395.2 Macrobrachium nipponense
GATCACGATACAGAGCCAGTGATTTTTCATGGCTCAGGGGGAGAGGCAAAACATAACTTGTTGGAGAATTTTGTGTTATAAACCTCTTTTTTTCACATTCTAGATTTTTCCTCCCAACACCGAATCTAAGATGGTTTGCTCTTATTCCCTGCAGTTCACTCTACTTCATCAGACTCATTATCGTCTAACTTTCATTCCAGGGAAATCGTGAGGAGGAACAGAATATTAGAGTTGTCTGTGACTCAGATTCGTAATTATTGTATTTGAAATGCATGTTCTAGGCCTTAGCTTTGTATTCTTCCACTGACTGCATGTTACCTCAGAAGCTTCGAACACTACAATAATCATTCATTGTAGGAACACGTTCTTTTCCCGTTTGACCGTATGGGAGGTCGTAATGATCACTTACCGTCATTGCTTCCTAGTGTGTTGTGAGTAACATACCTTAGACTGGATGTTTTATCATCAGTAATTGCCTTCTGTATCTGTTCAAGAGCCTCGCACGTTTTTGTAATTATTCCGAACTTATTGTTGTCCTACTTCTTCTTCGGGTGTTCAGACGATATCCTTCATGGCAGCAAAGTAACGTTAAATTTGGAAGTGGAAGGAGCCAGGAAAAGACGAAGCTTTCGGATATAAACGCGTCATAGGGATTGGAAAAAAATCAGTTTTCTTACAACTGATACTGTAGCGAAAATAAGTGGCGTGATAGCGTGTGAAAGGGAATCCTTGATAGCACAATATCGACATTCCAGTCAAGAAGAGAAAGCAAAAGGGCGCGTGTCGTTTGGATGGTGAACACAAAATACCTTTGTTTAAAAACAGAAAAAAACGGTAAGGTCTTTCACCCCTCGACGGACGAGTTAATTGCCTTCACTTCGAGATATTATTGAAGCGAATTCATTTCGATTTAGGAGGAATGGGCGAAATGCTGATAAATATTTTGGAACGGCAAGATTTCACTGTTGATATTTCTAGACGGAGGATTCCAAAATCACATTACTTTTGAGGAAACTACACAGACGTTCTGTTTCATTATTCGAGGCAGAATGACTGACCTGTCTGTGAATTACACACAAACCCACGGTCCAAAGCTTAAACAAATCTCAACAGTGGGAAATCATTGTAATCTCAAATATCAGAATTTTGACAAACTCGTCACTGACATCAAAGGAACAATTAAAAATTCATAGTGAATCGCGACATAATTTGAATTGCACGAGCTGCGAGGAAGAATGTCAAACGAAATGAGCACCTTTTTGAGAAGAACACTAGAGCCCAATTGTAGCTTGCAGAAATCTTGCCTTTTTAACCATTACTGTTTTTTCAGTTTTCTGTAAAAGAAAACTTTTGAGATGACTTTCTCTCTCCGTCCGCACTTTTTCTGTCCGCTCTCAGATCTTCAAAAACTGCTGAGGTCAGAGGGCTGCAAATCAGTATCCTGATCATCCACCCTCCAATCATCAAACATACCAAATTGTAGCCCTCTAGCCTCAGTAGTTTTTATTTTATTTAAGGTTAACTTTAGCCGTGATCGTGCGTCTGGCAAGTTATAGGTGCCAACAACACAGACCACCACCGAGCTGTGGCTGAAAGGTTCATGGGTCTCAGCTGAGATTTTCAAGGGCCGTGAATGAGCTTCAATACAGCATTATTCGCTGTACAGAAAACTCGATTACCCCGAAGAAACTTCGGCTCATTTTTTGCTTGTTTTATGTTTAGAAAGCCTATTGAGGAAGGGCAACATAAATATCATAAAGTATGTAATGGGGAAAAGCCCCTAGAATATGATATGAATATCAAGGAGTTTGTTTCAAAACTGGATGTAATTTGATTGTTCAAAAAAAAAAAAAAAGGCCGCCTATAGTTTTACATATAAACACCACAAATTTCAAGCTGTTTAGTGTAGTGAAAACTCAGTTTTTCCTCTGAGACGAAATACCTCTAGTGTAAGGTTCCTAACTTCCCAGCAGTTCCTCACTGGACGAGTGGGTTCTGCACTCGACTATTAATTTGGTAGCCCGAGTTCGCTTCCCGTGGCCGCCAGTGAGGAATCAGAGAAATTTATTTCCGGTGATTGGAAAATCATTGCTCGATATAACGTGGTCCGGATCCCACAATAAGCTGTAGTTCCCCTTGCTACGAAACAGGAGAGCTGTTAATCAGCTTAGTGAGCTGGTTAAACTAAGATATTATACTTAACTTTTTCCTTCTTGCCTTCCAGAAGCAATGATCATGATTTAGAAAATCGAACAATATCTGTCAGTCACTAGTAGCGTTCCCCTAGTCTTTATAATGTATATGGCTGTGTTGGCTTGCGTGTATAATATATATATATATATATATATAATATATATATATATATATATATAATTAAGTATATATAATAATATATTATATACTATATAATATATATAATTAACTGTTTTCTTCCATTCAAGTGCGTGTTACTGACTTTTTAGCGCTCGTTCAGTTTAGATGTTCAGATATTTTTATTATTTCTGGTTCTAAAACAAAACAAAGAAAACAATTTTTTTCCGTGTCCTCTCTTCTGGTAAAGTTGTTAGCCATTTGTGCTTGCTGGTGGTGTTCCGACTGCCTAATTAAGATGGGCCTTTTGTCAAGGACGGCGCCTGATGGGCCTGTTGAGTCTCTCCTTTTGCGAAGGAGATTCACGTAACCAATTACGTCGGCCTTTGGCTCTAAAAAGAACAAGGAGGAAAACTGTTCACATGCGTGAAATACGAACATTGTTCAGTTGTTGGCACTACTCTCGATGCTTGTGGTGTTCACAAAAATATCGGGATTCCGATTAATTTTAATTGTTCCTGCCGTATCAGTGAACAGTGTGTAAAAATTCTAGTTTTTAAGATAATAATTTTTTTCGCTGTTTTACCTTTAGATCAGAGGGATTGTGTGTGTGTGTTTTTTTTTAATACTCTTTAAATCTTTGGATTTTTCTGAAGATTGCACATAAATAGTTTAGTCTGGATCTCAAGCAACATTCAATTATCTTATCCGGACAAAGATTAAAAAATGTGATATGAATCATATGCTAAGATCTTTGATGCCTTTGTCACTTCTTGTGTAATTAATTAGTTAATTAATTCTTAATTTCCGCCCTTCGATGACACAAAACAAATGATTCTGAAATGGTCACATCTTGTTACACGAGCTTGATGGTGCGTGCTACGCTCCGCGAGAACCCGGCGCTGCCCGTCATGGTACTTCCACCTATATCCTCCTGATCCCTACCTACCCTGCCCCCCACCCTGGCCTGACAAACAGGTTTGCAGGAGGAGGGTGGATGTGTCATGTCTCCCCTACCCCTCCCAGCCCCCACCTGTGGCGGACAAACAAGAAAAATCCACTTGGATTTTATTATTGTAGATATACATACATACATACATACATACATACACACACACACACACGTATATATATATTATTATAATTATATATATATATATATATATATATATAATCATTTATTTATTTATTTATTTTTATTTATAGCTTTCAGGTGCAATTACCTTTGCAAGAATAGAGAATAGAGTGTGGTAAAGCAAACACCAGAAGGGGGAAAATTAGAAAAAGAAAAAGAAACAGAGCAGTTGGGGACAGTAAGTGACTTAGCATTTTGCTATTCGTGTTATTAGTATTATAAGTTTATCTCTCATCTGTTGTTACAACCTCTGTCATTTCAAGAAGCTGTTATTTTGTATAGAGTCTGCTGCTTGGTGCACTTATATTAACCATAACCCTAAAGGCAGTGGTTTGCAACCCTTTTTGGCATCCCCCTCTCCCTTCCAAAGTTGTCTGCCTCAGGAGATCCATTCCAAATAATATGCAACAAAATACTAACACAAACACAAGCTAGGAGAGAGAAAGCCCAGCATGACCTCTCAGTAGTGCTGAGCGATGCACATTGCGTTTTGTGTGGTCCAAGAGCCAGTTTGAGCCTGCCAATCTGTGACCACAAATTCCCCCCCTGAAACTCTTGAATTTCCTCCCAATGGGGAATTTCCCCTTGGTTGAGAACCACTGCTCTAAGGTGTGTAAAACATGAAATGGAAATTTAAGGCCTTTTTTCATTCCTTCTGTCTCGTGTCAGGAACATCTTTTGCCTTGTTAGTGTTTCAGAAAAGAGAGCACTTTTCAAATGATGAGAAGGTCGTCTTTAAAGCATTGCCGTGCAGTCTTTTGTCTTCATTTTGTCTGACGTCATGTTTTCGTGTGCTGTAGAACGCATCGTAAGTCCTCTTCTTCTTCTTCTTCTTCTTCCTTCCATAGGTGGTAATATTGACTGAGCCAAGATTCCAAATGTAGTTGACGGTCTGACAAATCCGCGTGTGCACCATTAAAAGGAATAGTTATGCAGCCAGTGTCAATACCTATCCTCGTTTTTTAAGGCCATTGTTGATTTATATGATTTTTCTTGTTTCCTTGACTATCAAACCTTTAAAAAATCAGCGAAACTCATAATTACCTATGCGTTAATTTCGAATTTACGTTATGAAGTCCGCATTATAACAGTTATTACAATCATTTCCAGGGATAGCGTCACTCTCTTACGGAAGACCTTTTAAAAACTATCCTGGAAAACCAGGACTTTCTTTCTTTTGCAACCTTCATGAATGGTGTATCATGTTTCCATATTTCTTCTATAACGCAGCAGGTTTCATTTTCCAGCTCTTCCTCTTATTTTTAATCTACGTACTTACAAAGATTTCACATTATGTCCTTAAAGAATCATTCTTGGATCAAAGGTCCCTTCAGGCATTCCGAATGATCACGTGTTTTCTTGCCTTTCGTAATGCGATTACTTTTTCTTCTTCAAGCTAACATTATTTTATCCTTTTTCATTTAGCAAACCCCCTATCCCCCCCCCCCCCCCCCCCAACCCCCCCCCCAACAAACAAAAATCTGAATAAAATCTTGATTCAATAGATACAGACGCCAAATTTTGTTTTATCTAATATTTTTTTTACCTCTCAGGCCCCATTTCATTATTACCATAATCTTCATTTGTATTTCCTTTTTTTTCCGAATTGGTACCACCATTTCAGTAAAGCACAAGCTAGACTTCTGTGGAAATGTAACCTCGGTTCAGACCTACTGTCACACACAACTCTTTCCCTCATATATAGTATTATACCATCACATTCATGCCCCCTAGATGCTGACCCCTTGACGTGGGTAGGGAGCTTAGGGACAGCAGCTGGGCTCTGATGCCTGGTGGGGTTGCTTTCTCAGTGGTCCTTGGGGCCTAGCTGCTGATCCAACTAAATTAGTCAGAACTTTTCCTTCTTTCTGCAATTTTTTCATTCTTACTACACCTTCTCCTTCATGTAATATTTTTTATTAGCATTTGGATCAATTATGTGGAATTTTCCACTTTTGTTAAATTTTACTGCTTAGGTAAGTCTGAGAAGGGGTCGTGTTTTGGAAGGGGTTTGCATTCAAAGCCAATTGTGGGAGTTGTGGTGGTTGAGTCGCCACCTGATATGGTTTGGACCCAAGAGATAGTGATGGGAACCTCCCATTGCTACCTTGAGGGCGGAACCATCTCCAAACATCAGCCCATCGGAATCCAGGGGGGGCTGGTGTTTGGGATGGGACTCCTGGCTTTTGTCCGGAAGCCCACCAATACGTTTGGAGTGGGGAGTTCGTCCCCCCCATTAGTGGGGGCAGAACTCCCAGCAGGCGGATAGGCTTATACCTGGGCCACTGTAAGCGTATTGGCTATCCCGTAAGGGTAGGGTATGGGGTGGACTATGGGAATCAACTCTCACTTGTGCCATTGGTGGAGAATGTGAATACCTGACTGATCCACAACACTTTCTTGTAAAACCAAGCAGTGTGTGGTAGGTGAGCCGGTTTGTGTTAGGTGGTCTGGTGTGTGCGTTGCTTAGTATCCTGGGATCGCTTTTGTGGGCTTGTGCGGTTTGTTGGGTGGGGAGTTTGGGCATTTGAGGCTGCCTTGATTTCCCTTTCTGATGTGCTGCTGGGTCTCAGCGTGGCTCTTGGGTATTGGGTGTGCACTTTTTGGACTTCTGAATGTGGAAAACGCGGCATAAAATTCTATGGATTTGGTTACTAGTTCTCCCTACCCTGGATCCGACGACTTACTGGCACTGGGCAACGACTTCTGGCATGAAGATGGATATGAGCTCGGCTATCGGACAGAATGAAAAACTGAGACACCAGGGTATTAGTAAATCTGGTGGATTTGATCCTTATAGTAGAGTCCTTCATTGCACTAATATAAACTTGTCATTAGATTATGAATGTTTGTACAGTGTATGAAACAATTTGGTAAAGTGGAAAGAATTAAATTAGTTCTGGAAAAAAGACAAGCAGTCATTTTCTGCTTTTGTTAAATTTTCCTCACCCTTGGAAGCTAGTGAGGCCACAACAAAGACTCCATTGGCCACATTCTTATGATTCGGTTCTTAGCACGAAAGTGTTTTCAGTGAAAAAATTTAAATGACGAGCCATTGATTTTATCCCTAAGAATGAAGAACATGGACCAGCCCCATGTACCAGAGCGCTTCCTACCCCTATATGGCATGTTGCTAGCTACAAAGGAGGGAGGAAAAAAATTTGATAAAAGCTGCTGAATGCATCGAGAGCAAGGTAGGTTCCATTCCCATTGGAAACTTGAAGCGTTATGGAAAGAACTTGCTAATAAAAGCTGGTAATGAAACCCAAGCAATTTTGCTAGCGAATTTTAAACCTCCTGAAAGTGGAAATATCGAATCTATTGCATCGCATAGATTCTTTAACACACTGAAAGAAAGTGGAGTAGATACTCAAAAAGACCTGCATGTTTTTGAAGAGGAGGAGTTCTCAATCGATGTCCTCCTTGTGTATCTCACGTAAAAAAGCTAGGAGGGGATGCAGCTATCCTTTTAACCTTCTCCTCCAGTTACTTACCTGATACTATCATTGTTGGCCATGAGAGGATGCAGGTTAAAAGATATAAAAGAAATCCGAAACAGTGTCGCAAATGTTTTGAATATGGCCACATTCAAAACTCTTGTGAAAACAACAAAAGATGTTCTGTGTGCTCTGCGGAGCATGATAATTTTGACGAGTGTGTAGCAACCCAAAACCCAATACTGTTTTCAGTGTAAGGGTGATCACTCTCCAAATTCTAGGACTTGCCTCAGATACAGATTTGAAGAAGATGTATGGCAGTGGCTGACAATGAACATGTCAGCATTAGCGAAGCAAGCGTGTGGTAATGGGGGCAAACAAAAGTGCCAACTCTACCTATGCTTCGGTAATAAAACTTATGAAAAGTTCCAGCAATGTAAGAAAACAAACAACTGCATCTGATAATAGGCATCACATACCTGCTACTCCACGGACTGTAAATTATGAAAATCCCCATTCTGTCAGGAAATTTTCATCTGCTAGTGCCTTGAACTCCAACACCAAAAGTGTACTTCAAGAAGTACAGAAAACTCGCCTACCAAAGTCAATACAAAGGTGACTAATATGATAGTTGCAGGCTCTCCTCCCAAAAAGGGAGCCAAACAAAATCAACACAATTCGGGAAGCTGTTCCAAAACAAAAAAAAACTCCCAACAAGATAAACCAAGGGACCAAGCCCAATTAGATAGAGCTACTTCAGAGCCATCAATTGTCACAGCCACAAACAAAAATGAAAGCAAAACTATAATTACATCCACTAAGAAGCGCACAAGGAATACATCCCCAAATAATGACAGCTTTAAAATAAAAACCTCAAATGGGTTCAGTGTTTTGGAAGAGATCTCTCCACCTAGAAAGGTTGTTCCAAAAGCAGTTTCAGCCCAAAAACATATGAGTTCTGATCAGTCTTGCCGGCCTAAGACAAATGAACCTTGTGATTCGCGGAATCACAGTAGAAATTTTGATCAGAATCAATACCAAAAATATGATCAGCCAAAAACTCTAAAATTCCAATTCAAAATGAAAAGGGATTAAAGAAACAGTCACTTATAAAGGAGAACTTTCCTCTCCACCACAATAGGAACAGTACTTCCCCTCTAAGGAGTGAGGGAAGTACGGCACTTTTTTTTACCACCGTAACATTCATGTTTGATATCCTTCAGTGGAACTGTAAAGGTCTCATGAATCCAATCCAGGGATTATATGCCTTCAGGAGACAATGTTAGGTAACTCTCCTTATAATCCTGGACTAAATTATTCAATATTTAACTCCTCTCCCCCAAGTGGTGGTCGGGCCCATGGAGGTGTTGCAATTATTGTTAATAAAGCTCTGCAGCACTCCATAATAAAATTAAATACAACTTTACAAGCTGTTGCTATTTCAGTCATCTTGGAAAAGAGGATAACAGTCTGCTCCATTATACCTTCCACCAGATCTTGTTTTTTATCATTGAAGATATTCAGGCCTTAATTAACCAACTTCCAGCTCTTTTCTACTTCTAGGAGATTTTAATGCCCACAACCCCTTGGGGAAGTCGGTTTCTAGACGGTAAAGGGAAAATTAATTGAAGACGTTATTGATAGGAATGATGTTATCCTATATAATAATGGGTCAATGACTTCCACAGTATTCATGATAATCATTTCTCTGCCCATGGACCTTAGTATCTCTTCAACAAGCATCCACCTTGATTTTAGTTGGTCTGTAACGAAAATTTAAATGGGAGCGATCATTACCCGATCCATTTAAAATATGCTTTGTGAATGTCCATCTGAAGTGTTACCAAAGTGGAAGGTAGAGGAGGCAGATTGGGATAAATTCAGTAAGGGCGTCATACTAGATAGGGAGTTTGAGTCATTTCAATCTCATCTAGATGCTTATGATTATTTTATTGAATCTACTCTGAAGAGTGCTGAAGGCTCGATTCCCAAAACAAAAGGCAAACCTCGTAGACCTGCAGTTCCCTGGTGGAATAAGACTTGTGGTATTCTGAGGAAAGTTACTAGGAAGTGCTACAGACGTTACAAAACTAGTGGTTCTCCTCAGTCTAAATTAATCTACAAACGTGCTTTAGCCAAGCAACGCCGCTTTTATAAGAGAGCCAAAAGAGAAAGTTGGCTCTACTATATTAATGGAATTAAACTCAAAGACTCCACTTAAAGTGGTGTGGCGCAAAATAAGGAAACTGAGTGGGAAATTTGTTGCGTCCCCATTACACCCTCATTAAAAATAAATGACACTCTGATCACAGAGCCCACTGAAGTTGCCAGTGAGCTAGAAAACACTTTCTGAAGTTTCCAGCGCCAAGAATTATTCTCGAGAATTTCAAAAAATTAGGAATTCTGAAATGATTCTGGAATTCGATTCAGGAAAATCTGAACCATACAACTACAGGTTTTTGACCTTGAGAGAATTACGGGAGGCGCTCTCCTCCTAGTGAATCCACAACTCCAGGTGAGGACAACAATCATATATGAAATGCTAAAACACCTCCCAGACGATGCCAAAAAATACTTTACTGAAGATTATAAACAAAAATATGGGAAACTGGAATTTTACCCAACGACTGGAAAATATCCATAGTTGTTCCAGTTAAAAAGCCTAATAAAGATGCTTCCCTAGCCACCAGCTATAGACCAATAGCTCTAATCCAGCTGTGTGTGTTAAGCTGATGGAGAAAATGTATAATACTAGACTAGTTTGGCACTTAGAAACTAAAAGGATTAATATCATCATTTCAATTTGGTTTCAGGAAAAAAACCGCTCCACCCTTGATCCGTTGCTGAGGCTGACCAACAAATCCGCAAGGATTCGCCAAACAATGTCAGACCATTTGGATATTTTTTTTGACCTCGAAAAGCTATGACACTGCCTGGAGCAATTGGCATCATGAAAAAATGCACAAGATGGGCATATGTGGAAGAATGATCAGATTTATATATTCCTTTTTAACGGACAGATTTTTTAAGGTAAAAGTGGGAAACTCTTTTCTCCCCAACCTTTTTGTGCAGGAGGAAGGAGTTCCCCAAGGAAGCGTTTTAAGTGTAACACTCTTTTTCAGATGGCAATAAATAGTGTGGTTGAAAAAATCTTGCCTTCTGTTAAATGCTCACTTTTTGTTGATGACCTTGCAATATACTGCAATGGATATGATTCATTGTCAGTATGTAAACATCTGCAAAGGTCTATTAACGCAATTACTAAGTGGGCTGATGAGAATGGGTTTAAACTTCTCCTCTTCCCAAAAACAGTTGCAGTAAGATTTACCAGATGCGGCGGCGTGTGGAAGAAGTTCCCACACTTAGTTTAAGAGGATCTATCATTCCTATGAAAGTGAAGTAAAATTTCTGGGGATGATTATTGACCACAAACTAACATGGGCCAGCCACATAAATGCCCTAAAGATTAATGTGAAGAAATCTTTGAATATTTTAAAGGTTGTTTCTGGTTTTAGTTGGGGGGCTGATAAAAAATCCCTTTTGAGGCTATATTGACTCTCTGTGCGCTCCAAGCTAGACTATGGCTGTCAGATCTATTCCTCAGCTTGTAAAACCAAGCTAAACGGAATTGGATGTTGTACAGAACATGGGGTTTGAGAATATGCTCAGGGGCTTTTAGACTCTCCTGTTGAAAGCATATATGTCGACACAGATCATCTTCCCCTAGATCTAAGAAGGCAAGAGCTAGGGTTGCGATACGTGGCTAGAATGAAAAGTGCTCCCAAAAATTCCCTCTTTTGAAGTACTTAAGGAAACAGACTCGCGGAATTTCTCTGGTACAAGAGCTTCTAAACCATTCCAAATTCGACTGAATGAGGATGTTAGGGATAACCATCTCAAATCCCAGAAAGTCCTGGAAGTAAAACATCCTGTAAATCCTCCATGGCTTATTCCTGAAGCGTTGGTATGCAAGAAATCATTTAAGAAGAAGGATTGTACTGAAGAGGAGATTAGGGGAAAATTCTTAGAGCACGACGTTACCCATGCCAATTATGTGAAGATTTATACAGATGGATCAAAGTCAGATAGTGTTGTTGGGTGTGCTGTTATCCTTAGTGATACAGCATATACAGCTAAATTACCTGACTTTGCATCAATATTCACTGCCGAATTAACAGCCGTAGTCTCTGGCCTAGACTTAGTTCTTCAAAGTAGTGACACTAAATTTTGTCATATACTCTGATTCTAAAAGCACTTTAGAAGCTATCAAAAGATTTAATAGCTTTCATCCATTAATCCAAAAGCTTCAGGAGTCACTTTTTCGTATATATTGTCTGCGTAAGTCGGTTTCTTTCTGTTGGGTTCCTTCTCACGTGGGGATTCACGGAAACGAGACTGCAGACAGGGAAGCAAAAGCTGCTAGCGCTCTGCCAGAAACAACCTTCAGGAAAGTGCCTCATACAGACCTCCTAAATAAAAGGTCCTATTAGGTCTTTTGTATTAAGTAAGTGGCAAGAAAGGTGGACTTCTCCTCTTCTTGCCAATAACAGTAAGTACAGAAGTATTAGGAAAAATATACAGCCGTGGCCTTCGTCATTCCAGCTTGACAGACGAGCAGAGGTTATTTTAACGAGGTTAAGGATTGGGCACACATTATTTAACCCATCAGTTTATTTTAGAAGGAAGCAGCCACCATTGTGTGCTTACTGTGACGAGATACAAACAGTGGAGCACATTCTGATGGTTTGCCCCAGATATTTTAACCAAAGGGAAAGATATTTCCAGGGTAAATCCCTCTCAAATATCTTGGGAGATGAAGCAGACATTTTCTGCTCTCATCTCCTTTTTAAAGTGTATAGAAATTTTTAATAATATTTAGATAAAGTTTTATAAATCAATATACAGATTTTTAAAGATATAAAAAAAAAAAAAACTATTTTAAATATATATTACTCCATTCATTAAAATTATCATTTATAATTTTTTTATTATTTATTAGTCACGTCTAATTTTATGAATCATTTCTTTCACTAATTCAATTCATTCATTTACCATAATTCAACTATTTAACCTTCATTACGGCGCTGAATGGCCTTCTTGGCCCAGTGCCTGGGCTTTAGCCCTAAATATCATACATCCATCCATCCATCACATTCATTGGAAACTTTGACTGTCAACTTGACTGCCTTCTACGTCGCATATCCTCAGTGCTGCTTAAAACGCGTCCCTGTTAGAAATGCCTACATCTATTGTAACCCAAAATATAAGACGAACGGTTTCCGTGTTATGCCTTTCATCACGGGGCATACATTCTCATTAAACGCTCGTAGACTTTACCAAACATGATAACTACCAGTATATCATCCTTACGAAAACAAAAACAAAAGTTACGACCATTAACACTCTTGAAGATCCTTTCCTTCCCTGCTCAGCGCTTCTGCTGTACAACACAATGATGATACAGCACCTCACTCGTAATCCTATAATCACGTAAACCAACATTGCTCACGTTAGCATAAATAGCTTCGACTGTAGCAGTCCTGAGACTTTTTACGGTTTGTATCCGACGACCAAGATTCTTAATTCAATTATTGTTAATATTATTAACAGTGGTAGTAGTAACAAGAGATGGTACACACACACACACACACACACACATAGTATGAAATAGAGGTGTAGTTAGAGAAAGAAGATAAATTCTAAAACCCTATTATGGACATTTTTCATGGAACAGCTCGGCCCTCGATATGTGTTTATTTCCGCGAATTCCTCTATGTAACCGAGTGGTCGATCCGTATTTCCTCCAAATTACATTGCCGGCCATTCTCGTAAAACATCGCAGTATCCGATAAGGATGGAATGCGCTCTACGGCGTCCATGTTCAGACAGCTCATGTGAGAGTATTGTAGGCAAGTCGTATTGACGGTACTAGACATTCATAGTTGTACCCGAAGCTAAGGCTGTTGGGTTCTGATCTTGTACATGCATACACACACACACACACACAAATATATATATTTATATATATATATATATATATATATATATATATATATATATATATATATATATATATATATAGATATATATATACTTCCTTCTTCCGTTTCTTGTATTTTGTCGCGACAGCTGTTTCACCTTATGGCATTATCAAGCGACTACTAACTTACAATCTGGCCTTTCGGCCTATTCATTTCATCGTGTGGGAAGTATGACCTTGAGGTATGGGTACTGGTTAGTCTAGGAATTAACAGCTTAGGGAGTTGTTTTGGATACAAAGAACATAAGGACAATAAAAGTGAAAGTTTAAAAAGTTTAAACAGTGGTTAAATAAATATTCAAAATATAATTCCAGGTGCTAGTGTTTCCTTAAATGTATGTTTAAAATTTAACATGTTACATGTTGGTTTAAAATAAAAAATTACAAAATTACAATTTTATTGTCATTATGTCCTTATGTTCTTTGTATCCAAAACAACACCCTGAAGCTGTTAATCCCTAGACTAACCAGTATCCATACCTCAAAGTCATACTTCCCACACGATGAAATAAATAGGCCGAAAGGCCAGATTGTAAGTCAGTAGTCGTTTGATAATGCCATAAAGCGAAACGGCTGTCGCGACAAAATTCAATAAATGGAAGAATGAAGTCTGCGTATTTTCCACCAGAAATTGACGAACGAGAATCGGAAAAAAATCTTCGTCGGTATGAAGATACCTGCAAGAAACTTATTGATGCCACTAAAGCATTTGCTTTTAGCGAATATATATATATATATATATATATATATATATATATATATATATATATATATATATATATATATATATATATATATATATATATATATATATATATATATATATTTCAAAATGTATCAAATTGTAATTGTTGAACCGTTGTTAATATCTAAAGTAATCAAGTTACAATGTAAAGAAAGACATTTAAGTCTTTGGTTATAAACATCTTGAGAATGCGATACATATTTCAAGCGTGCTTACAAACATTCTTCACGAACAACAACATGAGTCCGTTTTATCGATATTCGTTCCGTTTTCCTTTCTATGTGACAGTTTTTGGCCATAAAGAGTTCTCCCTTTTTTATGAAGAGAAGAAGAGAGAGCCTGTGGTAGGGGCCAGGGAATGATGGAGACAGAATGTCAGGCCCTTCATTAAATTTGATACCAAAGCTTCTTTTATTCCCGTTTTTTACTTTTTATTTTTATGTGAAAGATAACTGTTAAGATAGCTTTTTGTCTCCCCGTCCGCCCTTAGAGCTTAAAAACTACTGAGGCTAGAGAGCTGAAATTAGTAAGTTGATCATCAACCCTCCAATCATTAAACATTCCTAATTGCAACCTTCTAGCCTCGGTAGTTTTTTATTTTATTTAAATTTAAAGTTAGCTATAATTTTTTGCGTCTGGCACCGTTACCAACAACACAAGCCACCACCGGGGCGTGGCTGAAAGTTTCATGGGCTGTGGCTGAGAGTTTCATACAGAATTATATTTTGTACAGAAAACTCGGTTGTGCCGAAGAAACTTCAGGTTCGTTGTTCACATTTTACTCGTCGTCAGAGACGGTTGGTGACCACTGTAAAAAAATATGGGAAAATGTAAGTCTGTCAAGGAGGTTTATAAAGCTGTTCCGGGATGAAAACTGTTCTTGTAAATATACACAAAATTGTGCTTCTGCCCTGCAATTTTGTGTTGAAATTGGCATCATTTGCGTCAAAGCAACTGTTACCGTGAATACTGGATTGAATGACAACTGAATATCTGTGGAATTAAAACGTATCGTCATTGTGTGATGTCTTATCTTAAGAAAAGCGGCAAGATAACCAGTAAGCTGGATGTAAAACATTCATATCGTTTGAACATTCATACATACGTTAATTTCCTCCCGGTCGTTTTACTGCTTCCAGTAACAATTCTGGAATATTATAGCAAGTCATAAACGCTTGCTCATGGGAGTAAGGCAATATAGTATCCCTTTCCTGGAAATACTTGGACATCTCATCGGGAACCAAAGCTGGTAAATATTTCACGGAGATTACGAGCTTCTTGTGGAGGTCACTTACATGTTTGCCTTGTAGGACTCTTCTCTGAAAGATGATGGCTTGTGGAGATGACTCACTCGCTGGTCTTGTATAACCCTGGTCTGTCAGTGCTGACCGCTTGCGGAGATTACCTTGAATTTCGCCTTATATGCTTCTTGTAAATGAATGATGACTGCTTGTGCAGATTACCCACGCACTCGCTTTGAATGAACCTTTTTCTGTCAATGATGGCTGCTGGTGGAGATGACCAACCCGTTCGTCTTGTATGCCCCTAGGACCTAGTCTGCTCATAAATGTTGCTCGCGAAGGTCAATCACCCGTCAGAGTCAAAAGTCAGAGTTGTCAATTTCAGTCCTCCGTCAGGCTATAACCTCTCGGGCGGACGTCAGCTGTGCATGACCCCAACTCCACACAATGACGTCACTCGTAGTGGTAACCATTGGTAGACAGCCTCACTCAAAGTGTATAGAATAAGGGACGACGTCACTCATAGAAGTAACAATTGGTAGACAGCCTCACTCAAAGTGTATAGAATTGGAGACGACGTCACTCGTAATGGTAACAATTGGTGACAGCCTCACTCAATGTATAGAATAAGGGACAACGTCACTTGTAATGGTAACAATTGGTAGACAGCCTCACTCAAAGTGTATAGAATTGGGGACGACGTCACTCATAATGGTAACAATTAGTAGACAGCCTCACTCAATGTATAGAATAAGGGACGACATCACTCGTAATGGTAACAATTGGTAGACAGCCTCACTCAAAGTGTATAGAATTGGGGACGACGTCACTCGTAATGGTAACAATTGGTAGACAGCCTCACTCAATGTATAGAATAAGGGCCGACGTCACTTGTAATGGTAACAATTGGTAGACAGCCTCACTCAAAGTGTATAGAATTGGGGACGACGTCACTCGTAATGGTAACAATTGGTAGACAGCCTCACTCAATGTATAGAATAAGGGACGACGTCACTTGTAATGGTAACAATTGGTAGACAGCCTCAATCAAAGTGTATAGAATTGGGGACGACATCACTCGTAATGGTAACAATTGGTAGACAGCCTCACTCAATGTATAGAATAAGGGATGACGTCACTCGTAATGGTAACCATTGGTAGACAGCTTCACTCAAAGTGTATAGAATTGGGGATGATGTCACTCGTAATGGTAACAATTGGTAGACAGGCTCACTCAAAGTGTATAGAATAAGGGACGACGTCACTCGTAATGGTAACAATTGGTATACAGCTTCACTCAAAGTGTATAGAATTGGGGATGATGTCACTCGTAATGGTAACAATTGGTAGACAGCCTCACTCAAAGTGTATAGAATAGGGACGACGTCACTCGTAATGGTAACAATTGGTAGACAGCCTCACTCAATGTATAGAATAAGGGACGACGCCACTCGTAATGGTAACAATTGGTAGACAGCCTCACTCAAAGTGTATAGAATTGGGGACGATGTCACTCGTAATGGTAACAATTGGTAGACAGCCTCACTCAAAGTGTATATAATAAGGGATGACGTCACTCGTAATGGTAACAATTGGTAGACAGCCTCACTCAAAGTGTATAGAATAAGGGATGATGTCACTCGTAATGGTAACAATTGGTAGACAGCCTCACTCAATGTATAGAATAAGGGACGACGCCACTCGTAATGGTAACAATTGGTAGACAGCCTCACTCAAAGTGTATATAATAAGGGATGATGTCACTCGTAATGGTAACAATTGGTATACAGCCTCACTCAAAGTGTATAGAATAAGGGATGATGTCACTCGTAATGGTAACAATTGGTAGTCAGCCTCACTTTTTTCCCCCCCAAAGTGTATGAATAAGGGACCGACTAACGCGTAATGGGAACCCATTAGTAGAAGCCTCACTCAAAGTGTATATAATAAGGGAGGACGTCACTCGTAATTGGTAACAATTGGTAGACCAAGCCTCACTCAAAGTCTATAGAATAAGGGACGACGTCATCGAATGGAACAATTGGTAGACACCTCCATCAAAGTGTTAGAATGGGGACGACGTCACTCCGTAGTGGGAAACCATTGGTAGACAGCCTCACTCAAAGGGGATGTATAGAAACGGGAGGACGTCACTTTAATGGTAAACCAATTGGTAGGACAGCCTCCCACTCAAAAGTGTATAGAATAAGGGCCGGACGGCACTCGTAAATGGTAACAATTGTAGAAAGCCCACCTCAAAGTGTATAGAATAAGGGACTACATCACTCGTAATGGTAACAATTGGTAGACAGCCTCACTCAATGTATAGAATAAGGGACAACGTCACTCGTAATGGTAACCATTAGTAGACAGCCTCACTCAAAGTGTTTTATTAGGGAATAAAGGGACGACGTCAGCAGTAGACAGCCTCAATTCAGTGTAATTAGGAATAAGGACGACGTCCTCATAGACTAACAAGTTGGGTAAGACAAGCTCACTCATGTAATAGAAAACCGACGAGTCACTCGTAATGGTAACCATTAGTAGACAGCCTCACTCAAAGTGTATTGAATAAGGGACGACGTCACTCGTAATGGTAACCATTAGTAGACAGCCTCACTCAAAGTGTATAGAATAAGGGATGACGTCACTCATAGAAGTAACAATTGGTAGACAGCCTCACTGAGAGTGTATAGAATAAGGGATGACGTCACTCGTAATGGTAACCATTAGTAGACAGCCTCACTCAAAGTGTATAGACTAAGGGACGACGTTACTTGTAATGGTAACAATTAGTAGACAGCCTCACTCAAAGTGTATAGAATAAGGGACGACGTCACTCATAGAAGTAACAATTGGTAGACAGCCTCACTGAGAGTGTTTAGAATAAGGGATGACGTCACTCATAGAAGTAACAATTGGTAGACAGCCTCACTCAAAGTGTATAGAATAAGGGATGACGTCACTCATAGAAGTAACAATTGGTAGACAGCCTCACTGAGAGTGTATAGAATAAGGGATGACGTCACTCGTAATGGTAACAATTAGTAGACAGCCTCACTCAAAGTGTATAGAATAAGGGACGACGTCACTCGTAATGGTAACAATTAGTAGACAGCCTCACTCAGTGTATAGAATGAGGGACGACGTCACTCGTAGTGGTAACCATTAGTAGACAGCCTCACTCAAAGTATATAGAAATAGGGACGACGTCACTCGTAGTGGTAACCATTGGTAGACAGCCTCTTCACTCGTAATGGTAACAATTGGTAGACAGCCTCATCACTCGTAATGGTAACAATTGGTAGACAGCCTCATCACTCGTAATGGTAACAATTGGTAGACAGCCTCACTCAAAGTGTATAGAATAAGGGACTCACTATTCGCTGCTTCCTGACGGGGAAGCGAACACTAAACCCGGGGTTACGAGACCAGAACGCTACCTCACACGTTCACCATGTATATATGCTACTTGTCTTGTAATGATGGCTGCTTGTGGAGATGACCCATTCCTTGTCCATCCATGGCAGTGATGGCTGCTTGTCGAGAGTATGCCTGGAAGTGAGTGGTAGTGCCGTGGTGAGCAGATATGATGATCATCCTCTTGAAGTTTCTGTTCTTTTAAGCTCGTGGTTATTTGGTTAAGCTCATCAGCGAGGATTGCGCTGGGAAGCACTAGAATCGTCGTCGGAATCAGTATTGTCAGCGATATTGTTATGATTAATTGTTATTATCACTATTATTCAGTGCGAGCACGTTCGTATGAGACAAATAAAAAAGTCCATTCCCGTCCAAAGAAAGCTTTCAGGGAATAGAATAGAGCTCATTCGGGGAAGAAGAAAAGACCGCACTCAAGATCGCCAGTGCCATGAACATTCGTTGGGAATAGATTCTGAATACCAGCATCACTTCCCAGACTGCAGTCGGGGATTAGCGGTGGTAAAATTTTATTACTTTTTTTTTTCCCTCAGAGACGAGACGGGTATTTTCATGAGCAAGACCCGTGACGGGAATTTAGTGTTGTACATTTTTTAATGTCAAAAGTTAGTAAGGCTAGAAGTTAGATTTATTTACATTTCCACTCACATATGCAGCAGGTTTTTTTTTTTTTTTTCCAAACTGTACTCAGCATTTTTTTTCTTTCTTTCTTTCTTTCTTTCTTTCTCTCTTTCTTTTTGTGGAAGGCTGTGTACCGCCTAGAAAAGACGCGGGAAATCTCTGTATTTCAAACCATTCAAATCCACAAAACTTTTATTGAAAAATTATAGTCTGCCACATAAAGGCGAATCCCTTTGGAATAATGTAATTGAATTCGATAAATATTCTGGTATGAAATCGTTAGTTCGTGGGTGATCCTAGTATTTGTCAGTATCTTCGTATAAAGGAACGTTTTCAAAGTTAAAAGATAGGAAAATATTGCTGGCAATCTTCGTAAACAGTCGAACATTAGCCGTCGGTTTTCATACTAAGCTAAATGTAATCTCCTGACTAAATATTACTATGTACTCAGCTATTGTCATCATTTTGCTTTTTGCGATGTTAAAGAGTTTGCATACTATACTGGGCTTTTCCTTGTCCCCACAAAGCCTGTCTTTTCTACTATGTGGTTCTCTACAGCAAAGAAGTACCTCGGTGGCGTGGTCGGTACGGTGTTAGCCTGCCACCTCGGTGGCCGCGAGTTGGATTCCAGGGCATTCCATTGAGGAATGAGAGATGTGTATTTCTGGTGATAGAAGTTCACTCTCGACGTGGTTCGGAAGCCACGTAAGCCGTTGGTCCCGTTGCTGAATAACCACTGGTTCCAAGCAACGTAAAAACATTTACAGCAAAAGCTTTGCAAACCCAAGTCTAGACAAACAGTAGATCAGATTAGTTACTCTCTCAATCTGGAAAGGATATAATGAGTGTGTGCTCCTATTTAAGACTAGAAGCGATGCTTTTCGTGCTCGCGAGTAAACGTGAGTTGTACATGTCTGCGCGTGGGTTCGTGTGTATGAAAAAAAAAAAACAGACTGCACAGTAAATGGTAAGTGCACATCCTTTCCAGTTGAATTTAGGAGATTTTACTCGCAAATGCCTATAATCATTTTTGTTGATTCCAAATGGTCCTGGTGAATTCCAAATCTATTTGTTCTATGAAAATAGGACTTGAATTTGTTATCGGGAGATAGGAAGGCTGCATGCGATGGCATGAAGTTCGTGTATTTGTAAATATATATATAATATATATATATATATATATATATATATATATGTGTGTGTGTGTGTGTGTGTGTGTGTGTGTGTGTGTGTGTGTGTGTGTGTACTATATATGTTTGCGTAAAGCTTAACCACTTGCACAATTGTACTGTGCATTCATACGAGGACTAACAGGAACTCGTTTAAACAGGATGGTTTCTCACGGAGGTTTTGCTCGCAAAAGTTGCAAGCTTTCAAGGTTTAAGTGATGCTAACGTCCGGACGATTGGGACAGTTAGTCCTTGACAGCAAAAGTAACTTTTGTAAATAAGATCTCCGTTACAAACCACCCTATTTAAAATAGGTCCTGTTAGTCCTCATATGAATCCACAGTACGATTATTGTGCAAGTGATTAAGCTTTATATATATATAGGTGTGTGAGTGTGATTTTATCATGAAATTTTTTTAAAACGAGAAAACATTTGTGATTTAAAATTGAAGGTGCAAAGACTTCGTACAAAAATAGCATTCAATTTGTCTTTATTTTATCACATTTCTTTAGTTTCTGTTGAAGACTCCATTGGCTTCTGCAATTGTGGTCACTTTCTGTTCTTTAATTGTTATTCACTTGTAGTGAATTATCGAGAATGGCAAAGAAATTATAGTCAATTCTTTTATCAAGAAATGATTCTATTTCGCGTTGTGTAAGATCTCAAGATTATATGAATATGTGTTTAGGCTGATTTTAGTCGTCCAGGTATTACAGATTGTAATACAGGGAAGAGGTAAAAGCTGTGTTACAACCTTTAAAGAAATCATATATTCAGGTAATGATGTCGGTTGCCACTTTCATTTCCATGAGTGAAATTCTCTCTCTCTCTCTCTCTCTCTCTCTCTCTCTCTCTCTCTCTCTCTCTCTCTCATTTGCATAAGTGTTTATTTTCTTAAGTGTTCTTGAGAGCAAAAGCATTTTCTGAGCAACTTTATTTTTCCATTTACTTAAAACTTTTTCTTCCGGCCAAAACTAACGAGTTTATTTTCGTCTCTCAGACGTCGGCGTTAGTTTTAATTGCTTGAGCTTCTCCTCGTGAATAGAGACATCCCTGGGAATGTTCCGGTTATCCTGACTCGCAAGGGAGGAATATGCCGTTGGGTTATTGCGCCTAAGTAAAATTTTGAGATTTTGATGGACTTTTTTTTTATATTGTTTTTTGCTGACATCCATTAGTAAATTATATGCTCGTGTTACTGGGACTTTTTTTTTATTGTTTTTTGCTGACATTTATTAGTAAATTATATATGCTCATGTTACTGCATTTATTACAATTCCTTACCTTGGTATTACGATGCCTTAGTTTTCTCTTCATTTTCCCCATTGTCATTTTTATAATTCATCCAGTTCAGATCCGGCCTCAAAATGATTAGACATCCATTCCTTTGGTCGCTTCCTACCAAGCTGTACAACTTCTTGAACTTTGCCTCGCTCAAGTTGCCATGCTACGATGATGATAATTGCTTGGCTTTTATTTTACCCAGGTTCGTCAAATTTTGGGCGGGATAGACAAAAACCAGGTGACCGTTTAGTTAGCTGGTTGAGGGTATAGGGGTGCCTGTATAAAAGTTGGGTAGTGAAGGAGAAAATTCGCTATATGGTCGCCATTACTTAGGGTCTTTTATTTTTAAGCAACTTCGTGAGTCAGCAGTTAAATAGAAGTTATTTCTCGCATTCGTTTTTAGTTTTCTGTCAAAGAAAACTATTGAGATGACTTTGTCCGTCGCACTTTTTCTCTCCGCCCTCAGATCTTAAAAGGTATTGAGGCTAGAGGGCTGCAAATTGGTATGTAGATCATCCACCGTAGCTTCAGTAGTTTTTACTTTATTCAAGATTAAATATAGCCATGATCGTGCGTCTGGCAACGCTATAGGACAGGCCACCAATGGACAATGGCCGAAAGTTTCATGGGCCGCGGCTCATACAGCGTTATATGCTGTACAGAAAACTGTATTACGCCGCATTTTTTACTTGTTCAGAGACAACGATATGCACAAACCGCATTTGTGACTTAAGAGAATAATGGCTACCTGTAAAAATAGCTATTATCCATTATGAGATGCACTTCCAATTCTTTTCTTCTTCATTTCATGCGAAGTGTACGAGTATGCACAAACACAGCCTCGTTTACATTCGAAACGCCTCTGAAATATCCAAAGAGTCCATTGCCGGTCCTTCATGGGCGATTCCACCCCGTTCTTTACATTGGTCTTTAATGGCGGAAGTTTCCTGTCTATTTATGCCTCCTCGGGATTCTGGCGCAGGAAATAACAAGTCTCTCAATGGGAACTTCCTTTGCCTAGAAAATGTGTTACATGTTCGGTTTTTGGGGAGATGCCTCCTCGCTAATATCACGTTTTGCAACTAACGCTGGAAGCTCGGGGGAATTTTATGTGCCATGACAATTTAGGAACCATTTAGCTCTTTTTATTATTATTATTATTATTATTATTATTATTATTATTATTATTATTATTATTATTATTATTATTATTTGATTTGAATCGTTCACAAGAGGAGGTTTATTTTGTAACTATAACTATCTTATTTTTTCATCTTAAAACTTTTTTTCAAAGGAGCCGTTCACATTGTACAAGTCCGGATAACTGATTGACCTATTAGTTACTCAACTCCGAAATGTGTGACCTTGATTCAAGGTCGTAACTTGTTCTGTGCCAAAGCTGTTTTTCAACATCACATAAAATTTTTGGTATTTGACTTGTGGGCAAACGCTGACGGACTTTAAATTTACTTTCTAAGTGCACTAAAGTGTCCGTGTATTTTGAAAATTATTATTTTTTTTTTATTTTTGTATCCCCTTCCTCCCTCACCCTCCAAGAAGTTCCAAATAAAATCCAAGTGGTCAAGAGACTCATAAAGAAAATATACATAAAACCAACATATTCCGACAAAGAAAATGAATAAAGTGAACCTTGTGAATATCCTAATTGATGCATTAGGAAAAGAATGCCAAAAGCATGTAAACTGTGTAAGGTGTGGTATAGCATAGTTAATCCACAAAACCTAATCAGAAAATGTGCTGCATGCAACATTCCGACCCATCCACAGTGTGCTGAGGTAATGCAAGATATGAGAAAAGACACAAGATTTTTTTGCTCAACATGTCTACCATGGATAGACAATGTTATTAAATCAAGATTGAATGTACAAATAGTTGAGGATGAAGAAGAAGAAGAAGAGGAAGAAGAAGAAGAAGAAGAAGAAGAAGAGGAAAACGTAAGAGAAGTAAACAAACTGAAATGACAGAAAAAAAAGATAAGGAAAACAAAGAACAGATAAAAGTATGGATGCAGAGATACTCATTGATACTACATATGAGGCTATAAGCAGCATACCTACGAAGAAATAAAATTACGATATGACAGCACAAAAGAAAATGCCGAAGAGGCTCTACCCAGATCTACACAATGACGGGAAAGAGGAAAAAATATACAAAAAAGACAAAGTCTGCAACCTTTTGAAAAGAGGGAATTGCAGATATGGAGAAAAAATGTTACTACAAACATCCTAAGGTATGTCACAACTATGAAATATATGGTAAATGTGCATACTTAGATGGATATGAGGATGATTGCAGAGATCTACATCCAAAAATATGCAAAAAACCTAAAAGAAGGAAAAAGGATGTAAGTTCGACAAAAAATGTAAATATATGCACCCTGTAGCCATGAAAAATAATCAAATAAATAACCAATCAAGCAATAAAATCCAAAATAAGAAAGAAAACAAATAAAGAGAGGAATGAAGAATATCAGTTTAAAAGAAAAAAGCAAGCCATCAACGAGATATGCAGAGGTGCCAGCAAAAAATTTCAATGCATCAGCTCCAAGATTCTACTCAAGAGATAATAACTGTTTTTATTATGCAAGGGGATATTGCAGATATGGAGAAAATTGCAGATTCAGACACACAAAATGAATAATTATGATGAAGGAAGAACAAATATTATGGAAAAGTTGGATTTTTTAATGTCAGAATTTATGGGAAATGAAAAAAAGAACAACAATACCAGAACAGGAAAGAGGACCATGGGAAAATTCCTTATTATTACCGAATATTAAATGAAGGAAGGAAAGAAAACACGCAAACCATCATAGTGATGAATGCGCAGGGTTTAGTTACGAGTAACTCAAAAAAGAGAAAAATAGAGTACTTAGAAGAACTAACCAAATTGAAAAGAAATAGATATATGAATATAAGTGAAACAAACCTGGTATTCCCAAGAGACTGGGAATGATGATCAAATAAAAGGGTTTCAAACTTATAGATCAGATAGAAAAATAGGAATCAAGGGGAACCGCAATATATGGGAAAGACAAAAACAAGGAAAAAATATATGAGAAATATAGTAATCAGAATGTGAACTAATAGCGGTAGAATTTGAATCTGAAAAATTAATGAACATAGTAATATATAGACCTCCGAATACTAAAGAGTTTGACTTAATAATAGAAAAATTGGAATGATATATGTAGAAATCACAAGGACTGGACTATTCTCCTATCTGGAGACTTCAACTTTCATTCGTAGACTGGAAAGAACGAATAGGAGATTGTGGATGTACTTATACATATAAAAACAAAAAAGAGAGTAATAGTAGTGCAGAAGATAAGAGGCAATTCGAAAAGCTATTAGATATGCTACTAGAATACATTATTCAAATAAATCACCTGCCAACAAGAAAGGAAAATACTTTAGACTAGTATTTGTGAACGAGATGAATTATGTTAAAGAAATAATAGTTTATAATGCGAGTATTTCAGACCATAATGTCATAGAAGTTAACAGTCCATTCCAAAGCAAGTGAAAACAGAGATAAGCAAGAAATGAAAAAAAAGAAAATGGGAAGGATATGGAAAATACAACTTCTACAGTAAAAATATAAATGGTCAGAAATAAATGAAGAATTAAACAAAGATTGGGATAATATTTTCGTAAGTGATGACATAAGGTAAATACGGAGATATTATATAAAATATTAGAGAAAAATAGTGGATAAATATATACCGAAGAAGAAAAGTAAAATCAGTCATGCATACCAAGAGACAGAAGGATCTTGTTCCAGAAAATCAGAAAGTGGAAAAAAAGGTCTAGCAAAAAAAAAAATGCATGGAAAGTTATAAGAACTAAAAAGTAAGATAGAAAATGCAGAACAAAAGATTATACAATCAAAAGAAAATGAAAAACGGGACTTGGAAGAAAAACCCCTATTAAATATCAAGCAAATCCCAAACTATTATACTCATATGCGAAGAAGATGAATAAAAGAAGAATAGAAATAGCCCTCTAGAATTGAAGGGAGAATTAACGAATGAAAAAAAGGAAATTTGCAACATACTGGCCAGAACGATATAAGAGAGAATTCACCCCTAGAATAGATAATGAAGAAATGATATAGAAGTAAGGGATGAAAATAGTGAATATTTAGCTGACATAGATATTAATGAAGCTGATATTGTGCAGGCTATTAATGAAATTAAAAATGGAGCTGCTGCAGGGCCTGAATGGAATTCCTGCTATTTTGTTAAAGAAAGTAGTTCATTCTATCGCAAAGCCACTTGCAATATTATTAAACAAAGTGTAGATACAGGCAAGATTTATGATGAGCACAAATTAGCATATATTACCCCTACTTTCAAAAGTGGATCAAGACTAGAGGCAAGTAATTATAGGCTGTGAGTCTAACATCACATATTATGAAAGTGTATGAAAGGGTAATGAAGAAAAATATTATGAAACATTTAATAAAAAATAATTTGTTTAATAAAGGACACATGGTTTCGTACCCGGAAAAAGTACACAAACCCAACTGTTAGTCCACCGTGAGAACATATTCAAAAATATGAAAAAGCGGAAATGAAACAGATGTGGTTTATTTAGACTTTGCAAAAGCTTTTGATAAAGTAGACCATAATATATTGGCGAAGAAAATTAGAAAACACAATATCGTGGATAAAGTAGGAAGATGGTTAAAAGAATTTTTACACAACAGAAAACAGATAGTTATTGCAAACGACGAGAAATCGGATGAAGCCAAGGTAATATCCGGTGTGCCGCAAGGTACGGTGTTAGCTGCAATACTGTTTGTTATTATGATTGAAGACATAGACAATAATGTTAAGGATTCGGTAGTGAGTAGTTTCGCAGATGACACAAGAATAAGTAGAGAAATTACTTGTGATGAAGATAGGAACGCTCTACAAAGAGACCTTAACAAAGTATATGATTGGGCAGAGGTAAATAGGATGGTATTTAACTCTGATAAATTTGAATCAATAAATTATGGAGACAGAGAAAGAAAGCTATATGCATATAAAGGGACCTAATAATGAGACAATCACAATAAGGAAGCAGTTAAACAAAGACCTTGGTGTGATGATGAATAGGAACATGTTATGCAATGATCAAATAGCAACTCTGTTGGCAAAATGTAAAGCAAAAATGGGAATGTTACGGCACTTCAAAACAAGAAAAGCTGAACACATGATTATGCTTTATAAAACATATGTTCGTAGTCCACTTGAATATTGCAATATGATATGGTACCCACACTATCAAAAGGATTGCACAAATAGAGAGTACAAAAGGTCCTTTACAAGCTAGAATAGAAGAAGTTAAAGACTTGACTACTGGGAAAGACTACAATTCTTTAAAATTATTATTAGTCTAGAAAAGGAGAAGAGAACGCTACATGATAATTCAGGCATGGAAACAGATAGAAGGAATAGCAGAAAATATCATGGAACTAAAAATATCAGAAAGAGTAAGCAGAGGTAGATTAATAGTGCCCAAAACTATACCAGGACAAATAAAGGAAAAGAACACACAGGACATTAATCCACTACGCACCAGCATCGATAATGCAGCGTCTATCAATGCGTTGCCAGCTCATCTGAGGAATATATCAGGAGTGAGCGTAGATGTGTTTAAGAATAAGCTCGACAAATATCTAAACTGCATCCCAGACCATCCAAGATTGGAAGATGCAAAATATACCGGAAGATGTACTAGCAACTCTCTGGTAGACATTAGAGGTGCCTCACACTGAGGGACCTGGGCAACCCGAAACAAGATGTAAGGTCTGTAAGGTAAGGTCTCCCTCCCTCCCTCCCTTCCTCCCTCCCTTCCCTCCCTCCCTCCCCCTCCCCTCCCCACAAACACCAACGACAAAATAAATTCTGAAAAGTAGCCAGATGTCGAATTTCTGTAAAGTAAACTATGCCTACTTAAAGAGTCAACTCTGAAAGAATTTTGAGGTATAACTAATGAAAAATTGTCATTATATATAGAATCATTTTTTAAAACATATTTGCAGTATTTTGCCAGCAGAGTATGCCATGGGTTATGTATTTTCATTTATTATTGGAATAAAAGTTTCGTTATTTCAGTGGCGCACAAGTAACAGATTTCTGTTCCTGAGCAGCATCAGTTTTTGTTGTTACTGTTGTTGTATTTTATGTTTGTAAATGAAGGAGAACGCTCTTATTCAGAGTTGTCATTTGACTGTCATGAATATGTCTCTATGTTGCGTATCTCATTTCCGAATAATGTGAAAATTCACGCTGGCGCTATTAGTTTTCTGTAAAACGGAACTGTAGAGATGGCTATTTGTCTGTCTGTCTGCCCTCACATCTTAAAAACCAGAGGCTAGAAGGCTGCAAATTGGTATGTTGAGCATCAACCCTCCAGTCATCAAACACACAAAATTGCAGCCCATTAGCATCTGTAATTTTTATTTGATTTAAGGTTAAAGTTAGCAATAACCGTGCGTCTGGATGTCACCGGGCCTTGGTTAAAGTTGCATGGGTCGCGGCTGAGAGTTTCATACAGCATTATACCTACGCTGCACAGAAAACTCGACAGCAAAGGGTCACCTGATACTCACAACTGCAGACATTGAGAATGCTGGCTTCACCAGCCTGTGCTCACAGGGTTGGTTTCACGTCTTCAGGGACACTTTCATCAACCTCGCTCACTCCACAGAGCCCTACGGATATTTCACTTGTGGCTCGGCCTTTTAGGTCACCCCTGAGGGACATTCTAAATTTATATAAAACTGGATTATTCATACACTTGCATATATATATATATATATATATATATATATATATATATATATATATATATATATGATATATATATATCATCATGTCATATATATATATATATATCTATATATATCTTATATATATATATATGTGTGTGTGTGTGTGTGTGTGTATTATATGTATATGTGTATATATATATACATATACGTCTAGTACACACACACACATATATATACATACATACATACATATATATACATACATGTATAGTATACATATATATGAAAAGTATATATAAATATCTATAAAAATGTGCGTGAAAATGAGAGAAGAGAGAGAGAGAGAGAGAGAGAGAGAGAGAGAGAGAGAGAGAGAGGCGACATGGTCATGGTTGCTAGCATAAAAAAAAAAAAATTCCAGCGAAAGTCCTTAGGTTGACACCGAGCTTAGTGGCAACATCATGTGCCAGCTTCCATGAAAATTCAATTTGCATCTGTTTGACTGTAGTAGTGACTCAGGTAGTCTTTTATGTCACACACACACATATATAAATATAAATATATACATATATGTATATATATATATATATATATGTGTGTGTGTGTATATATATATATATATATATATATATATATATATGTAGATATTTATATTTATATATGTGTATGTGTGGTAGTCGTTTATGTGGAGTTCATTCATAACTGAAAATACATACATAAAAAAAGAATTTATATATAAAATGATATATAAAAATATATATATATATTATATATATATAAGATATATATATATATATATATATATATATGATATAGATAATATATATATATATATATATATATATATATATATATATATAATATGTAGAGGTATATTATATACATACATATATATATACATATATATATGTGTCTGTCTGTCCTGTCTGTGTATGTATATATGTGTGTATATATTTTGATTTTTGAGCAAGAGTGAGGTCTTGAGAATAAATGGAGACCAGGAAGCCGGAACAGTGAATGATGATATGGGTGCTGGAAGAAAGGGGTTGATAAGTATAAGTATTTGGGGAGTAAATAACCTGGGTAATGGTAAGGAGCGCAAAGAGGTGGTGAGTCACTGAATAAAGAAACTAGGGAGCCATGTTGGAATTTTGCGAAGCGATTGAGCTAACTGGAATTTATGGACGTCGAGTTTGGATGATGACTGCAAATGAAAGAAAATGGTTGAAGCTAATGAGATGAGCTGTTTGTGTAGTGAATGTCGCGCAGAACAGATTGATAGGGTGAGAAATATAGAGAAACGTCGGAGATATGTTGTTAAAAAGAGCGCATGATTCAGAAGCCTCTGGGATATGGACAAGAGGAGGAGACGGAAAGGTTAAAACAAATGCGAGGAGACGTATTGGGAAGGAAGGACCTTCATACCGCAGGAGAGCGAAGGGTGCAAGGCGAAGGTAGAATGGTGCAGTGTGAAGGGAGGCTGGGTGAAGAGGGGAGGTTTATTAACGCAGTGTTGATAAGCCATTTAATTTAATGTTCTGAAGTTTTGCTGCACAGGGAATTCGTCAACGAAACAGCAGTTAGAATATTAATTTGGGTTTTAAGGCTGTGTCGTTTTTCTCCGTGCCACATCTTGCTGGGGGAAAGGGCTTAATGGTGTGTGTGTGTGTATATTTACTATTTATTTATATATATACATATTATATATATGTATACATATATATATATTATATATAATATATAGACAGACAGATAAATAGATAGATACATGTGTGTATGATTAGAATCACTCTGACCCCTGATTTATATTGCATTCATTACCACTGTAAAAAATAAAAAATAAAAGTTGGGTTGTAGGTTCTGCCCGGCGGCTTCTGCATAGATTAAGCCGAATAATTATATATAATATATATATATATATATATATATATTATATATATATATATAGATAGATAGATGAATGTAAACATATTTCATCCTTAGGAGAGAGAGAATATAGCTGATGTTTCTGACTTCTGTTTTCGACCCCTCCCCACTTTGACCCCCCCCCCCCCCTCTTCTCTCTCTCTCTCTCTCTCTCTCTCTCTCTCTCTCTCTCTCTCTCTCTCTCTCGTCCCTTTTTGTGTGCGGGAGGTGACTATTTCCTGCCCGTCCACTTCAATCAACCTGCCCAACAGATCTTCCTTTTCGATTAACAGGGCGCCGCCGCCTGGGGCTCCGGACGCGGATCTTGAACTTCATCTCTTGGAGACGTGGAAGAATCCTGCGGCATTTCGTTGATGGCCAGAAGGGGCGTCTTTTATTCTCTCGTTTTCTCTTGACGTCTTTTTCTTGTTTATATTTATTTCGGTCATTTAGGTTTTCGTTCTGAGGGTGTGAGGACTTTATTTAGCGTTTAGTCCTTCATTTTCTTATATAGCATTTACTGATAATGAAACTGAACGTTGCACTTTGACTTTCTGTTGGACGTAGAAGCAGGATTTCTATGTTTATCTTTAGAATACAAACCTTTTTTAGTTTTATAGATAAAGACAGTTAAGTTTTAAAAAGTTTGCGAGTAAATAACATAGAGCAATGATTCACGCATAACATTTGTCATTTCGACAATATCTCCCCTTATGTCTTTCACATGACACTCGATCGGATGTTTTTCTCTTTTTTTCCCCCAGCTCTGCTAAAGATGCTTTCTTAATGTATTTGGTGTGAAAGTTCGAACACAGAGAGGATTTTGAGGACGCAGTTTTGTTCTTGAGATGTTGATGCGTAATCGGAGGAATTTGTTTCTGGTGATTAGAAATTAATTTCACGATATAATGTGGCTTGGATCCCACAATAAGCTGTAGGTTCCGTTGCTAGGTACCCAATTGGTTCCTAGCCACGTAACTATATCCAATCCATCGGGCCAGCCTAAGGAGAGCTGTTAATCTGCTCAGTGGTCTGGTTAAACTATGATGTGCTCAATATGAAGGAGAGTAGGTACTACGATTTTTACTGATTTTTTTTCTTTTCAGTGTTGCGTGTATTTGTATGTTCTTGTAACCAAGCCGGAACTTTAATTTCTCATTTTAATTCTTAGATATAACTTTCTTATGGCTTATAGTTCTTCGATGAAATCGCTGCTTTATTTTTTGGGGGGCCAGGGTTCTACTTTCTTGCATCTAGACTACAATTTTTAGACTGCCTTTAACAAATATGATTACCGTCCCTGCAAATACTGAAGAATGGACGTTTCTTAAATTTTGCCAGTGATGCCGGGCTGTTCTTGTTAAATTCAACTCGTGAGATCCTCTCAGAAAAGTCGCACAGACATTCTGCTTAGCCCCCTCCCCCCTTTCTTGACAGTAAAGCATATGATATTTTTTCATGGTATCATGAATTACGTGGTTTTGTATGAAAAGCGTATCTGACAATGCCTATTGAAATGTATGTTCTTAATTTAAGGAGGCTTCTTCAGCAAATTTAAGGTTCATTGTCTGACGAATAAAAACAGTTTCTCGGTTTCTTGAAGATTGCGACGTTAGAAATGACTCGTATGAGGAAGTTGTGAGATTTAAGATGATTCAGTCATGATTTGTCTTACTGGAGATAAATCATTTGCTTGCTCGTCATTGAATATGAAAGCTATCTCCCTATCATGAGGCTATATGTGGTATTTATTCGCATGTAGAGAAATGTACTACGTGCACTCATATGGAAGTCAAACTTTCGAACTCCTCTTCGTTAGCTGCAAAAAACTGACAAACGCAAACACAAAGAAAAAAATGTTGTTAGGAAAAAAGTGTAGCGAGTTCATTAACGAACATATGGATGCAACGATCTGAATCCTCTTGGACGTGCATTTGGTCCTGATAGCTCCTGAGAGTTGGTAACTCTCAGGAACTATGAGGATCCCATCGACTTCTAAAAGGATTCAAATCATTTGTGAATGAATTATTTACACGATTTTCCTAACAATTCTTTCTTTGTGTCTGCTTTTATAGATTTTTGCAGCTAACAAAGATGAGTTCGAAAGCGTGACTTCCATATGACTGCATTTAATACATTTCTCTATATGCGAATAAACATTACATATGGGCTGATGATAAGGAGATAGCTTTAATATTCAATTTCGAGCGAGAAATTCGTGCATATCCTTTATATGCTCGAAGAAATCGACATTGTTCGAATGATGATGTTGCATCAGAGAATTTTTTCACCTTGCGGGATGTAACATTTACAAATCAGCTCCTTTGGATGCCCATTTCTGTCACTCCTCGGAAACGACTATGTAATGCTCAGAACATTCCAGGGATGTATAAATCTGACCAGATGGAATTGGGTGCGAACACTATTAACAGTGCTCGAAATATTATGTACTTCCATCATGTACACTTGTTTAAGATATAGCATGTGTGCAACGAAATTGTCTTTTACTTACCGCGTTTGGTCGTTTATTCATCTCCACTTGCATCATTCATCCTTCTTGAAACAAATACCAAGCAGTACATTTTTAACTAGGTTCATGATCATCGTTATGGTTTAATGTCTGCATCCTTAACCAGTTACAATGAGGGAATATCAGTTTGATTTACAGACATTCTGCTTAGGTTGATTTGTAGGCATTTCAGAAAATTTAACTTCTTTAAGCACGAGAAATATCGCATGAAATATGGCTGATAAACCTACCACATCCCTGGGGATGTGCTTGAAATTCCAATCAGATTTAATAGCAGAGATTGGACGAATAACTTGTAAATCACATTGTTAGACAATTCGTTTTTAAACTGTTATATAATTGTGTTTAAGTTTATGTGTTGCCACCCCAGACGTGTGTGTAACCACTTCTGAATTTTTATGTCACTTGACCCAGAGAAGATGTTAGAACACGAAAGTGCTAGGCCAACCTCTTGTTTTAATTCTTCCTCCAGCTCAGTCTTTATATCTATATATATATATATATATATATATATATATATATATATATATATATATATATATAAATATATATATATATATATATATAAAACCTTCCCAGGGTCACATGATATTGAAATTCGTAAGTAGTTAACAGTCCCCTCTGGAACGGTAGCACATAAACACAGTTTTCTTTTTTATCTCTCCTTTTTTAAATGGACATAAACAAACACGAACACACATATATACATATATGTATATGTGTGTGTGTGTGTATTTATATCTGTCTGTATTTGAAACAGGAGAGAGAAAGAGAGAGAGAGAATAGGTTTTACTTGAGTTTTTCCGCGTCATAACAAGTGCATGTCATTCTAGGTCTTTTCCCTACTATGTTCTCTTCGTTTGCATCAAAATTTGTCGTGAAAAATCTTTGTGTGCGTCTCGAATCCTTAGCATTCATCCAGTGAGAAGGACTCCAGGGGGTGGGGGTTGGGGGGAGAACGACCATTAAGCGTGGGACGCCTTCCTGTCCCTGAACCTCAATGTTGGCAGACGAGTCGTTTACATTCATTTGCTGTAGAATTTATTTAGTCTCGTAATCTCGGCCTCTGCGGGGAGCAGCCTTCCCCTTCTTGGAGGGCCCGAGCGCGACTTTAATCTAGGGATCTTGATGGCCTGATCATTCCAATTGGCTGTCATTACAGTGCACCCGGGAGCGTCAAGGGAGTACCAACGATCCTTGGATTTCTCGTCGCACTATCTTACCTACAAATGTGACTTTTTCTTAATTTTGTTCCGTTGATTTTGTTATTATGTTTCGTTAAAGAATATTAAATTAGTGAATCTTCTTAATGCAAAACATATGACAGAGTTGGATGAGGTAGACATAAGGGATTTGTCAAAGAAGTACATCTATTATTACCTCACATGAAAAAGGCTTTTATTACATCAAGTTACCTGGGACGTTGAAATTAGTAAAGCACTTGTTTCACCGTTGATACTTTTTTTCCAGAGTGAAATCGCCCCAAAGTAGCGCGTATAAATGCTCATCTTAAAAATAAACAGTAATTTACTCACTTTTCCTTCATGATTCTTGGAAGTTATAACTTGAAAAATAATTAACGAGCCCACTTTAGCTCCTCAACGATGGACTGTACACTTTGCGTGACGTAAATTATGATCCATCTAATTGTGGTATTGTCATTAATATCGATAAGTTTAATCTACCGTAAGAAGGCCGTAACAATTTATTTTTGTATTTGGCGATTAATAATTCAAGTCCATTTTTAAATGACTTGTAAACTCAGTTACTGTTTATCGTATACACGCATCTGCTTTGTATAATTATTATGCGTGCGTTTATATGTTGAAAAGCATTTATTATGTAATATAATACGCAACACGAACGGAGTACATTATTTTTTTCTATTTTGAGTACTTTATAGGTAACTTCAGTATATTTTTATAATCAAAGTACCGTTTACAAATGAAAGTAAAATGAAAAACTATGAACGCTCCTAAATAGGATTGTAATGGTTTCAAATCCGCTTGAATCCAATAGATTTAGTGAACAGTTCAGTGAGAGAGAGAGAGAGAGAGAGAGAGAGAGAGAGAGAGAGAGAGGAACGGTTATTAAAGCAATAACTAGAAAACATTTTAAAAACTGTATGAAGCTCCTGAAATGTTTCATCAGTGTCGCGCAAGTATGAACTCATCATAACAGATTAGAAGTGGAAACAAAGGCATACTATATTGTTTCCATGAAGATATGATGGAATACTTTGTATATTTCCGCGCTTCATAGCAAACCCATATGTAAAGAGATTCCCTCAAAATACTCCAGAAACTAAGGGAGAGATATCCGGGTTTATTGTAGAGCTTCCAGTATGGATGGTTCTTTTAGACGCGTACAACGTGGGCGTCCTCGTATCGTGTTGTTTCATTTGAAAGTCTCCCCGACAGAAAGGCTTATTCAGTTACCTATTAAGCGTTTGGCCTTAAGCGAGATACAGAAACGAAAAGGAGAACGTAAGAGAGGAGTGTCACATAATCACATTGTCTGCTGTCATTAGCATCTTGCCCCCCAAACATTATTAATATATATAAACACATTATTTGTTTCTCTCTCTCTCTCTATCTCTCCAAATATGAAGTCACACACGCCCATTGTGATGATAGCAGGAAAGCATAAACTTGTGTAACACCTCTCTCTCTCTCTCTCTCTCTCTCTCTCTCTCTCTCTCTCTCTCTCTCTCTCTCTCTCCATTAATGCAAATACGAAGTCACACACGCCCATTGTGATGGTAGCAGGAAAGCATAAAACTTGTGTAACTTTAATTTTACCACCGAGATTGGATTCTTGTAAACTTCTGGAATGAACAGAGTAGATAGGGCGCCATTTCAGTAGTTTGGAAAATATATGCGAACAAATTTACCCATAGACATTTGCAGTGAATTCTGATTTGAATTGTGAGTGTGATCTCCATTCTGTTACAAATTGCCTCTCCCTTGTGATTTCATTATCTTTCGTTCCGTAAGAAGGATCGTGAATGGCAATGCCTTGCAGCCTAAAGGAGACTACACCATTATTTACTACTTAAAGCTATTCATTGTATCGTAGGTGTTAAGCTGTGAAGCAAGGTTCCATAATAGCAGCCTCTCATTCACTGGTACCAAAACGAGTCTTTGCCTGGAGTAGTATGCTTGTTAGTTTTCTGAAAAAGGGAACTCTTGAGATGGCATTGTGCCTATCCGCCCCCACTCAGATCTTAGACACAACTGAAGCTGGAGGGCTGTAAATTGGTATGTTGATCATCCACCCTCCAGTCATCAAACATACCAAATTGCAGCCCTCTAGCCTTTAGTAGTACTTATTTTTTTAAGGTTAAATTTAGCCATGATCGTGCGTCTGGCAATGGTATATAGGTGCCAAATACATAGGCCTCCACCGGGCCGTGGCTGAAATTTTCATGGGCGGCCTGAGAGTTTCATGGACCGTGGCTGAGAGTGTTATAGTGCATACGCTGTACAGAAAACTCGATTTCCTTCGGCGCACTTTTTACTCTTTTTATTTCTCAGAGAGAGAGAAGAGAGAGAGAGAGAGAGAGAGAGAGAGAGAGAGATTCTCATAGGGTTATTAAAAAGAAAAAAAAAAAATCCGGGAACAATATTCATTTATCTCCAATTGGAGGGGAGGGTGGTAACAGTAGCCTGGAGCCAAGGACTAATCCATTAGATATTGCTGGTGATTCGGTCCGGATTCGGAAATGGCGGGAGGAAATTAATTGTTCAGCCTTGCAGAAATTTTCGCTCTAACGATTTACCCACTCTGTTTTTCTCTCACTGAATCAAGACTCTCTCTCTCTCTCTCTCTCTCTCTCTCTCTCTCTCTCTCACACACACAATTTAATGCTCTACTGAATTATGTAAATTCTTTAAATATAGAGTTGAACTTGATATGATCGGCTCCGTTTAACCGCCTGAATTAATTTATTTTCATCAGTTTCAGCGACCTTGCCTAGGTCATTGTTTCTTTTGGTTCAGTTGGATGTGTAACAAGTGAACTCATATTATTATTGTTACCATTCAAGATGAGATAAGGAAGTCATTTAGCATTTTGGAAGTAAGGGGCCAGTTTAGTGGTCTCTTGGCAATGGGTGTTTTGTAATATGTTGGTCTGTTAAGTGCCACTTGACAAAGCCATCTTGACTGCTGATAAGATGGCTTTGTTTTGCATTCTTTTTTTTTCTTTGGGGTCTTCAAGTGCGTGAGTTGACTGCGTTTGGCATCTCCTATCCCCGATGCAAGTCTAACCGGTCGTTCTTTCTCTCTGTCTTTTTCACACACACACATATGTATATATATATATATATATTATATATATATATATATATATAATATATATATATATATATATATATATATATACTGTCAATTTCCGTTTTAGCACCGAATGGCCTCACAAGTCCCAGCGCTTGGCCTTTGGCTTAGAGTCTACTTTCTATCTATCTTCTGTCCAGAGGCAATAAACGCTGTTAGCGTAAAAAAAAAAAAAAAAAAAAACGCCGTCGAAAGGCTTGCCTTTGGTCATGCAAATTTTCTTGACTGCTCCCAGAAACTCTCCAACAAGAGTCGGCTGATTGGCATTAGGTATGAGACGACATCGCTCTCTCCTTTGACGAATTGGCCTTTTTAAGGAACTGAATGGGAATTCGCTTGCCAAGGGAGGTCCATCAATTCTGCTTCGAAAAGAAAAGTTGAAGGTGATTTGCATCTATTGTGAATTTCGCTTCATTTCTTGCCAGATGGATTTGTCGTCGTTCAAGGTCCATTTTGAAACTTCGCTAATGTCAGTCTGGAATTCACCCCTTTATGGCTTACGTTTATATTTGATCTTGAAATTTCACTTCTGTGTGTTTTGCACAAATGCGATTCATTTTGTTTTCTGTCTTAGTGTACTGGACGCCGTCATATATGAAGTTCTCCACTGACAAATCGAAGAGGGAGAGGGAGTTCCATCACAGTAATAAATTATCATAAAGCTTACGGGATGCATATTCCCTAACCGTAATCGAGTAACGAGACCTTCCCTGAAAAGAAGCGAGACGCCATCTCTTAAAAACTAACCATAGAATCTTCTTGAAAATGATCTCATTCATGTTTCCCACGCCCAAATTACCTATGCCACTCTACTAACCTAACCCTACCTAACCTAGAGGGATGGCAAAAAACCTGGGGCGGGTGCAGTGTTAGCAAATATCTCGGGATTTACATGCGGGATATATTCAAATTTGAGCCTTTCCGTTTTGTGTGTCGTATACTGTCCCTAAGGGCATGAAACCAGTACTTGTTTTCATTCCTATTAGGATGAAGTCTTACTACTAAAACGTTGTCAAAAGACTTTTTCTACAGTAATTGCATTTTTAAAAATGGAGCTAAATTTAGAAACTGTACAAGAATAGCTGATCACATGATATAAGTACTCTCTGTGGCTCTACAATCACAGCTTTTTTGTGTGTTCCTTTTAAATGTGCTGATAGAATCACTACGCATTGAACAACGATAGAACAATTTTGAACTTCTCGAATTATGAGTTGGGAAGGGACTTTTTGGTCATGTAGTCTGACATATATATTGTCTTTCATGGTCGACCAGTAAAAGTCGTACCTCCGTTCACATAGTAAAGGCTGTCTCGGAGGCCATCACTATCAATAATGACATTCTTGTCAATCTTTGTACTGTTCTGTTCATGGTCTTTTGCTGCTGATGACTCACGAGCACATTCCTGAACTACAAAAAAAAAAAAATTGCAAAAGTCTTGCTGGGCCCGCGCCGGGTTATTCCATATCTGCAAAATCGACAGCAGAAGGCCATGCAGATGCAAGATAACAGCCCGAAAGGCGCGTGTAGCAAAACTATAACTTCTCACAGCAACAAAATGTCTCTTGGGGCTCTGTATCTTTTATCTCCACTGAAGGCGCCATTTTATGGTACACAAGTCACGTCGAATATCTGCAATGCTTATGTGTTCCTAGATGAGCGTTCTTATGCCATGAGCACTTGAAATGTTTCGTTATACGTTGACGTTGATTGTGCAACTCATTTCTTAAGCTCATTGTATGACAGAAAAGCAAAATACGTCATCACTCATTATATATAAAACTGATACGTTTCATGTACTTTAAACTGCTTCGGGAATATGGCGATGCCCGAACCTACGAAGACCATTAAAAGTTCACCCTTGACAAGATGTCTCGGGCTGACGGGCAAGTTAAGTGACAGATCATAGAGGGCGAACTGACGCTATCACTTGTAAATAATCTTCTTTCTTTTAACAGCTTTTATCAGTCCCCTTCTCCATTCTCCTACTTCATTGCATACTCTGATATAGCGCCAAAGGCAGACTGTATGATCATCTTCAACGAAGTGAGGTAGTGGGACAATCATTTCTGTGACCTATTATGATTTGGGAATGTGGACCATGACTTCAACTAGTTACTGAAGGGTTAATTGTTCCACTGTCAGGAGAGCGGGAGTTTTTAGAAAAAGGTTAAGTGTTGTAGGCTTTGTAACGGGAGCAAAGAGGTAATGACAACATTATCATTTATATTTTTCAGAGGATGAACCCTATCCATATAGAACAAGCCCACCATAGGGGCCATTGACTTGAAATTCAAGCGTCCGAAGAATATGGTGCTCATTAGGAAGTAAGAGAAGGTAGAGGGAAATATAGGAAGAAGAGATCACACTCATTAAAATGAAAAAAGAAATAAATAAATGGAAAAGTTGATAACAGGAGAAAATAAAAGTAATTTTGTCATGTATATGTCTTTCTTAACATCTTCAATATTGGAATTAAGAGTTCAGTCATTAATATAATGATATTTGAAATGAACTCACTCGTCTCCTGCTTTGAATAATACGCAGCTGCAGTTCAGAGATGGACTGTCTAATGATTACAAAGAAGGTCATTGTCCGTCTTCTTCAGTCTTCTCGGCCAAATGTATTTTCCTGTCGAGACCTCGACTTATCATTTAATGAAAAGCGTATCCGACAAAGAATACCATTAGATAAACCGTTACGGACTTGAGGGATGAGTGTCATCCGTTGGTTGGTGGGAGGGGGTGGGTAAGAGGTTGGGGGAGTTTGGTAAGGATGGGGAAGTGAAGCGTTGTCATTCCTATTTTCATCAGAAGCTCACCAACTGTTTTTTTCACATCTACGTAGAAGGAAAGAGTCAATTACACGACCTTTTCATCTGGAAAATCGACGCTCAGCGAAACTTTCTTTGTTAATCTCCGTCTTATAGTGAAGGAGATAGATAATAAGATTGTTTTGTCGAGGGGACGCTGTTTAATGAAGCTTCTCGCTGCCTTCAAAACTGTTACCTAATTTGCGTAAAATTCTGTCTCTTTCTGGAAGCATTTTGGTTTTAACTTAAACAGTGCGGTATATGGGTTCACTTGTCTTTCATTAAGGTTATATTATTATTATTATTGAAAAGGAATGTTATACTGAGTAACATGACCCCTCTCTAGTTTGTTTTCCTAGGGCTCGATAGTTTAAAGGTTAGACACCTGTTCTTTGAATAGATTCAAACGCATTCCAAGATTTTGGAAGTAGCCCTAAAATGAATTCAGTAACACCACGAGAATTTGATAACCCTTTTATAATATAGCATTGAACTGATTCCAGAATAACACTTAACTAGGTGACCATTCCGAGTCATCTTGCCAGAGTAACTAACAATCGCTCTGAAGGCGCTCGACCGACGGCCAGGGTTAGACCCCTCTAAGCATCCCTGTCTCTTTCTCTCTCTCAGGCCGATTATCCCATCGTCCTAGCCGATCCCCAACTCCTTCGTAGCTCTCATCTATTTATGTATTGGCTTGCCCACTCCTCTAGGACTTTGAGGCGCCCATGTAGCAGCCTGCCTTGCAATCTTTACTTGCTGTAGTCGAACCAACGCCACCGAATAGCCATCAGTCGTATATACTGAACAGGATGATCTTTCTTTATAGTTAAATGACGAATGTGATCTTGCCATTAGATGCCAAGCTCTCTCTCATTTTCTGAAACCGGATTATCTTCAATCGTCTTTCTGAGATTCCATCTTGCAGACAAAACTGATTTCACTGATAAAACTGATGAATCTCATGATGAAATAATAGTCAGTCTGATGACTATGGGACAGTTTGATGCCCGTACTTTGCTAAGTATGAAATATGAGTCAGTTTGGTGACTATACTTTGTTGAGTATGAAATATGAGTCAGTCGGGTGACTGTACTTTGATAATCATACCCACAGCCTGCTTTGCCTTCCTCAGCCTTTCAGAAAATTCGTTTTCTAGCGATCCATCATTTATAACAACTGTGCCAAGATGTTCAGTGTTATACCTTGTTCTCCATCTTGTTCCGACATGCAGGAGTACTTAAAAACATTTGGAGTTTCATTGAAATCACTAACGAATTTGGTTGTAGTACTATTTCAAATTCATTAAAACGCGGAAAAGTCCCAGACAAACACCCGGAAGGTGGATTTTCATTTAATGTTCGAGTGCACTTAGGTTTTTTTTTTTCTATCAAATACTCCGGTATTGGTGCGCACGGTAAATTTTAACAGCAAAAAAATAGTTTTTACTAGACATTTAATTAAGAGATGAACGGGTGACTTCTCAAGAAAAAAAATAGTTTTACCAGAAATATAAGACAGGGAAAGGTAAGAAAATGACTTTCAGGGAAAGGTAAGAAAACTACTTTCAGGGAAAGGTAAGAAAATGACTGTCAGGGAAAGGTAAGAAATTTGTCTTTAACAGAAAACCAAGAGTACAAAAGACAAAAAGAGAGACATTAATGGACAACAGGACAGCGATCAAAAACATGTTTACCGAAATATTGTGAGGTTTTCAACAGAAATGAAAACAGGTGATGAAGACTTAAGAACGACAAAATACTTTTAGCAGAAATAAAGCCTTAAAGAATTCACATCGTAGGGGAAATGTACTATATCGGAAATGAAATTGCAAGGAACGATGCGGAGGAAAATTTAAAAGATTATAAGCGATCCTATTTTCGTTGAGGATACCTTAGGCTGGGTTCTATACCAACGGCCACTTTTTAAGTGAACAGAATAATAGCATCAACTTAACTGTTCATCCGTGATTACCTTCTACTGTCGAGACGCAACACTAAAACTGTAAGATAAATTGAAAATGTTCGTTTTAGGCAACGAATCAAGCTATGATATTGGAATGAAAGTAAACCTTTCTCGTCTTGACCAAACAGAAGCTATGCTGTGGTTTACAAAACTTAGTTATCGCATGACGACACCGGTAAAAAGCTGATGTTTTTGTTTATGTATACAAGTAAGGGATGACAGAGGCCACTTGTTGTCCAAACACAAACACACACACACACACACAGAGGGAGAGGGAGAGATATGATGTCTAATGTTCTTGGTGCATCATGCTGGCCATAGTAACGACAAGGAAACCCAACAATAGTGCTCATATAACTGGTATTTTGAGACATTCCATGTAGTTATGACGAAAAGGGGCTTTTAAAGTTTAGATTAATTACATCATCTTCATTAGTTCCATTTCCAGGGACAGGAGTCCAGCACCACTGTCATTAATTATCTATTATTGATTAATTTAGGCCTATCTCTGTATCATGTTTTATAAACACGTGAGTGAAATGCTCAATTCATTAAAAATAAAAACAAAACAAAAACGGCTGGATGTGTGAAATTAACGAAGTTTAAAGATGTAATGTTTTTAAGGGCGGTAGGCTTACACCTTTGTAACAGGAATTAAACTTACCAAACGTACTTTGTTTGAAATCAGGTTTCGTGCACCAGATCTTGTAATGGACTCTTAAGTTCACGATTACTTTTTTTTTTTTTTTTTTTTTTTTTTTTACATGGTCACTGGATACCTGGAATCCACACCATGTAAGTAAACGTTTCTTCATGGTAGGATTCGGAGCCGTTTTGGGAAAAGCAGTAGACCAGCTTTGTGCCAGCCATGTGGCTGTCATGAGCGAGTATTATGATATTCAGAAATGAAGAATGCATTCTCTGTTGCCTGTTGAATGTAAGAACGGTGCTTCTTATATCTCAAATAACTTACCTATCCACTTCCAGTCGTAGCTTGTTTCTCCGACGGAAGTTTTATGATAAAAATGTAATCTTGAGTCATTCTCGTCAATGAACTGTTGTTGTTGTGACGCCACTTTGATAAAAACCAAACTGTGATTTTCTTGCCTCTTCATCTATTTACATGTTGGAGAACCATACCGCGACCTTCATGCGGGATTTTTCAAGAATTTTATGCCGTTTAAAGTAAAAATCTAGAAGAAATTGTATTTTAAGTTTTCAGCAATTATTTTTTACTTTAAAAATGGCTGTTATGGTTTAGTTGCATGCTATTTAATATTTTTACAGTAGTGTCTTCTTATAAATTTCTATTCTTTATTTCTTAACATCCTTGACGGAGGTTTAATATTACTAGCTGTTTTTTTTTTTTTTTTTTTGTATTATGATTTACTCTAGATTTGGCCTAGATCACTTCTGAACAGAGATTAACAATTTTAGAAGTATCCAAGAGTTAAAATGCTTTCATTTCATAGCAATGAGTGTTTCCGTTGAAAGGTCGTTAGGGGAAGTCTCATAAAAGCATATGTTATTACTACCCCTGTAGATGAAGACCCGGACGTCAAGTAACTCTCGCAGAAGGTTGCGTAATGCTCGTCCGAGATGAATGAAACGTTGGTGCTTCTTCTTACGGGAGACCTTGCAAATAGAAAAGTTCCTTACGTGCAAGAGGGAATCAAGTCACGCTCTGGCCGGCGCTCGCTTTACTGGCTCGAGGGAAATGAGTCGTATTTAAAGGTGACCGTGATCATAGACAGAAACGTAGTTCATTTACTTAGTCTATTTATTTGGGTAGCATCATTCAATATTCACGATCAACTGAAACAGACGGAAACCAAAATAAGTAATGGCTGTACATCATAACATGCATTATATAGTTATATAAGTCTCTACCTTGGCTCATGTTTAAATCGGACGGGAGAGGGAGCTCCAGTGCTCATCTTGGGGGTTTTTGTACGACTTCGAAGGTTACTTTGCTGAACAGGCAAAGTTATTCCAGTCTAATCGCACCAACCTCAACCCTTCTCTCTCCTTTCTCTTTGCTTCTTCGCTCTTGCGTCATTCCTGGTTCTTTTTTACGTAGCAGGATTTAGAACGAAGTTCAACTCTTTTTTTTCTTATCATTGATCTTCAACGCTCATTTATTTAATTTTTGTAGAATGGATATTTTTGGGTTACTCTAGTGCAGTAAAATTAGACTAACTCTGAAGTTTTATAAGGAATTCTCGTCGTAACCCCCCGAGTTTCCTTTAGGATGACTTGGATTAAAAGCAACTGGAATTCAATAACACTGCTGCAGCACCATATTTTTTCATTAAACAAATTTTTATGAAGGCTTTGAAAACAAAAACCCCATTCCTTTCCCGAGGCTGACATTCGCATAAAAAATGCAGTTTTGTCGTCGTGACGGGATCCTGGCTGTATGGTTACCACACCACGCTGAGGGAGGTGGATAACTGACATGTTCTTTTACGATGAATAGCCGTAAAAGAGGTCTGTAAATAAGTCGTCGCTGCTCATTTTTAATGACATCCAACTCCGCTCGAGAGAATCGCAGCCTTATTGCTCTGACGTGTGTTCCTTTGTGTTCTCCTTTTTTCTACAAAATGGAAGAATGTTAAAATGCCGTCGTTACCCAGAAGGCCACTGGAAAGCAAATGTGCTGAACGAATGAATAAACTACTTAACCGGTGCTACATTATTTCATAATAATCAGACCTTCCTTTCCTTTCCCCAGGAATGATGTTGACTTCTGGTTTTCACAAACTTGTTCATCTCTAGATTCACACCATGACATATTGAGGATTTTCATTAGTGTACGAAGTTAAAAGCATTTAGGACTCTAACTTGTTATTGTTCTCGATATTATGTTTTTGTATTCCCACTGACTTTGTAGTACACACACTTGATATTTTGGTCAAGAATGTTGCAAAGTTGTAGGGCCGTTGGTTGGTAGTTGTGCAGCTTCTGCGCTTCTGGTTGAAAAGTTGTGCAGGTGGGTACGCATACACGTAAGCTGATGTATATCGCCTTCCTATCATAAACGGCGTTTAGTTTATACCATAATATATTGCACTTGTGCCCTGAACAGAGTGTCTTGAACACTGTGCCGTTCGCAGCACGCTGTGGACAGTGCTGAACATTCAGGGCAACGTCCGAGTGTTAGTTTTGTCTTTTCCGGTCAGTACTTCCCCTTTCTCCTCATATTACCCCTCCGCTGTCCAAACTCTTTTATTTGGCCTAGTTTTGAGGTTATCTCTCACTAAGTTGCTTCTTCTTCGGGGAAGATCTAAGAGTCTATGTAAATATTACAGTAGTTTCGCTCAACTGCCTTCAAATAATGGCCTCCCGTATGTCCATAATATAAGGCCTAATCGTTTCTCTGAATCATACCAGTGATGTTGGATTCCGAGAGGCGGTAGTTCATTAAAACAATTGATCAATAAGAAAAGAACAGACAGGTAGACACCCTGGTTGAATAGAACGCTTTCTATTTCAGCGAAATTTCTCCGTCTTTGACAATATCACAGAAAAGCATTTTCTTCATAACGTTACCTTTTCAGGACTTTCATACGATTACAGTGTGAATGTTTGGTCTCATTTATGTTCCTGAATATCTGCGATAAAAGGTGGTGACTTGATTGAGACTGTCTGATCAGAATCCTGAAACTCAAATTAGTCGAGGAATAATGCAGTGTCATTTGAGAGAGAGAGAGAGAGAGAACCAGAAAAATAATGCGCCAAAGTTTTTTCGGCGAAAACTAATTTTCTGTACAGCGTCTAATGCTGTATAAGCCGCGGTCCATGAAGCTTTCAGTCACGTCCCAGTGGTTGTCTGTCTATTAGCGTGCCAGAAGCACGATCATGGTTAGCGTTAACCTTAAATAAAATAAAAACTACTGAGGCTAAAGGGCTGGAATTGCGTATGCTTGATGATTGGAGGGTGGATAATCAACATACCAATTTGCAGCCCTCCAGCCTCAGTAGCTTTTAAGACGTGAGGCGGGACATACAGACAGGTAAAATCTCAATACGTAGTCCTGTTTTACAGAAAACAAAAATGACAACTCATTGCTTGGCGGCTTTTCATCATGACCTGAATCAATAACAAAAACCAAGGAAAATGCAAAATATGTTATTTTTGCAGTCATCTTTTTTCACGCGCCAATGAATTCTTATATCCTGAAAACGTGAAGAAATGCTAATAACATGCAGGAAAAGATTACTTTTTTCACCTCCACACACACACACACACACACACACACACACACACACACACACCACGTCGGACAAAGCATTTGTTGAGAATGGAAAGGTGAATAATCAACCAGTTTCATGCTAAAATTATACTGGGGAATCAAAAGGAGAGATTCTCGATACCGTCCAGTTGCCCTATACAAGTGAAATAATGTTTTTTTTTTAAGAGTTTCTATATTCCTGTTAATGAAGCTTGAAATCGTATATTTAAGACAAATTGACTTTTAGACGGTAAAGTAAGTCACACACAGAAAATTCTTATCTCTGGAGCGAATTTGAAGAAATGGCTATGAGCGTTTTCCGAGAGTTAGAGGAGCAGTAGGTATATTTGAATCCCTCAGTATAATATACGTCTAATTTCCTGAGTTCCAATTTATTTGCTCTCTTTCTCCCAGGACGGCTTGACTGAAGGTTCTGGATAACAGTGGAAAAAATTAGCATTATGCAATTTAAATAATAAATATATACTATCTTTATATATATGTATATATGATTGTTTTATATATATATATATATATATATATATATATATATATATATATATATATATATATATATATATATATATATATATATACACACACACACACACACACACACACACACACTAATTGAGGAAGGATGAAAGGACACTCGTGTCCAGAGGTTGATCTGATTATCTATGAAGCTTTGCAATCTTTGTATATTTGTTGTTTCTTCCCTGTAACTTTTGATTGGATATCTCCCAGGAAACTCTCCTTTTCGGACAAATGAAGACAAACAATTTGCGAGACGAACTTTGGCGAGAGCGATAGATAATTAAGAGCACAAGAAGTCTTTGCAGTGATACCTCCTATTCCGCGTCTTTTGTGCTTCTTATGCCAGAGAGCCTCCTGAAAAATATTGAGGATCAAAACTCACTTTATTTTCCGTGTTTTATTTTATTCATCCGTAGTTCATTGTCGAAAACGTATCAGAGTTATAGAAAAATAGTTAGGTGTCATCTTTAAGTAGAAGATAGATTATTTTTTGCAACAAACGCGAGGTGAGGGCGCGTTGTATTTCTATTAATCATTCATCAATCTTTATCACTCACAGTCTCTAATACCATTTTTTTTTTGCCATGTATGTATTTAAGTGAAATCAAATCAAGCAGCCGCCTTGAGCAGAAGTCCTGCCAGTCGCCTTAAAACTCAGGGAACTCGGATTAGATTATTAGAGTGAGGTGGGACGAGGTTGGCACTTTCTAGTAAAACTCAGTCACGCTTAAATGAAAGAACCGTTCATAATTTGCCGTCTGTTACAAACTTAGCAATCAGCTGTTATGGTGAAGATGGGTTAATATCGATTCTAAATGTAAATCTTAATTCGACAGAAATATATACAACAGAGACGATATCAACTTACATATTTTTCTTGATCGCCGAATGGTCAAAGTCTACTGTTTATCATTGTATCGAAAGGAAACCCAATGAGGTTAGAGGCACTTATCGATTATAATTCCGCTTGTGTAAGTTATACCCAAGGTACTCGAATTTGAAATTAATTTAAATTTCAGTTTATAAACATATACATACATATACATTTTTATATATGTACGCATATGTATATATAAGGGACGCACGTGTATTTGTGTGTGTATGTAGTATATGTATGTTCCCTATGTATGACGGAAGTTATCTGACTGCTAGAAGATAGGTCTTCAATTTTTTGTTCACATTTCATTACCTTGAGACTTGGCCATATAGAACGACGTTTATGGCTTCGTAAAGACTAACTGCTGCTAAGGGCATTATAAACAGGGTATTTCCTTCCTGGATCGTTTGGTGTTAGCCATTTCATTCAATATAGTTGAGGTAGCTAAGTCGTTATCGTTGCTTCTGGAAGATGGGTATTGCTTTCAGTGCACCTCACCTGGTGCACTGTAGGCCTTAAGTAAGGTTCTTTGCAGCGTCCCCTCGGCCCCTAGTTGCAACTCCTTTCATTCCTTTTACTGCAAGTACATTCATATTATCTTTCTTCCTTCTTGCGATCCACCCTCTCCTAACAATTATTTCAAGGTGCAACTACCAATGTTTCCTCTTGTAACACCTGTCAAACCTACCTATTCTCAGTTTCCTTTCCAGCGCTGGATGACCTCGTAGGCCCAAGTGCTTGGCCTTTGGCCTAAACTCTCATCATTTTTCATTCTAGAAGGTTCTCTGTGGATTGGTAGAATTATATGGTCTAATTTATTTATGTTTGCTTTCTCTGATACAGCTGTGATCATGTCAAGTAGCCTCCAGGTTCTCCTTACCAACACTTCCGAAGAAAAAGTGAAAACCAGTTCCCTCTTGAGATATAAATGGATGACGGTCGTCATTTTCCTGACCTTATCTAAGCGGAGATGTCTTCAGGGTAGTTCCGGCATCCTGCCCCTATTGTCTCAGGTGCTACAAATCTCAGAGCCCGACCAGGGCCACTATCGATTCTCTTAGCTGCAAGAGGAAGTGGATAGATGTGATATTTTTAAGGCTCGGCACAGGAAAGAGGGTCGGGAAGGGTCTCATTATGCCTCGTCTATATATGGCAGGTTTAATATATTGTGCTGATTCTGACTCTGCTCGTTCCACAAGTGTGTTTACGCTTATATATATATATATATATATATATATATATAGATATATATATATATATATATATATGGTATATATGTGTGTGTGTGTGTGTGTGTGTGTGTGTGCGAATCTATATGTAATATAATATAATATATATATATATATATATATATATATATATATATATATACATATTTATATATGTGTGTGTGTCTTTTGTTTGTGCGTGATGCATCTGTGTGCGTGGAAAGGAAAATTCCCCTCTGAATAACATCAAAAGGAAGAGCGGAGGAGCACTATATTTCAGGCGTTGTTCCTTTTCGTGACAAGTTTTCATTCACTGAGAAATACATTGTTCCCTGAATCCCGGGAGCAGGTTCCCATTGAGGAACAATGAAAAGAGATGAAAGGCAAGTTCTTGTACGAGGATTATATGAAATGCTGTACAGGGCTTATTCCGATTGAAATACTCCAGACATAAAATGATGAAATGGAGATGATTGATCTGTATATCTGTCGTGGTCTCTCTTGTAGTTCCCCAAAGCATCTGGAAAGCCTCCATTACTTATTGGCAATTATGGAAGAACGAGTGACTGTATTGACCCCGTTTTTGTGTGGCTGGAATGTTCTTCCCGTCAGTAGGTCACTATTTTCTAGATTTTCTGGTTTTCTTATTTTATTTCTCATTTGTGTGTAAAATCAACTGTCTGTACTTTAACTGTCTATGCAGTCCTTGCTTCTAGTGGTTATACTATGGCCCCGTACTGATGTAGTGACGTCAGTGCACCTCTTGCGGTGCATTATATATAGTTATTACTTAAGGTTCTTTGCAGTGTCCCTTTGGCCCCTAGCTGCAACCCCTTTCATTCCTTTTACTGTGCCTCCCTACATATTCTCTGTCCTCCCTTTTACTTTCCACCCTCTCCTAACAATTGTATCACAGTGCAACTGCGAGGTTTCCTTTCAGCGCTGAATGACCTCATAGTAGGTCCCAGGGCTTGGCCTATAGCCAGAATTTATATTCTTTATTATTACACTATGGAAATTCATGGAAATACTTTCTGAAGCCAAAATCTTGTTTCTCTCACAAAATCTCGTATTTTCTTCAATGAACTCAATGGAATATGTAACAGTGCCCCAGACTTTGTATATCAGATGATTCTAGGCATGAGAGAGAGAGAGAGAAGAGAGAGAGAGAGAGAGAGAGAGAGAGAGAGAGAGAGAGAGAGTAATCATGTCGTAAGACTGACAGTCACTCTTTAGAATACTTTAGCTCAGAAACAAAACAATGCCATTGGGAACAGCAGTGAAGAGTTCTTTAGGAAGTAGATGGAGGCGGATAAGGCCATTCAGTGCTATACTGTGAAGGGGAATCAGACAGAACAACAAATGATCAGTATAATAGAAGAATCAAATGTTGAAGAGGTGTCGAAGAGACAGTGGGTTTGCTCCCGAGTGAAGCCATATTTGAATACAGTGTGGAGGAGGGTCAGGTACTATTCCCTCTTGGGGATTGGTTGGGGAGATGGCCTGGATGGGAAGGGGCCCTTCAGACAACCTTGCTTCGTCGTTCCGTAAATACAACCACAAGTAGAGTCCTCTTTTTACATGGATAAATTGGGGCTTCTCTCTCTCTCTCTCTCTCTCTCTCTCTCTCTCTCTCTCTCTCTCTCTCTGTTTACACATTACACATACGTGCACTTGCTCCTACAGATAAGTGAGCACACGATGTCTCCTCGGATGGACTAACAAGTCTTTGGGACATCCTAATCCTTGTAACTACTTGTAACTCATTATCACTGTGCTGTTTATGGTAATTATCGTCTTCCAGTCATCTTACAATCTCACGGGTAGCCACCCTGAAGATATTTATCGTTGATGAACCGACCGACGACGTTGAACATAATATCATTCAACGTTGGTACTTTCGATCACATTTGTGAAGAGTAAAACCTCAGAAACTGCCCTGTGCTGGCATCAGTCGAAAATGTTCTGTCGGCCAGTACAGGCAAAAGGTGCGGATCCACACTCTACATTTTGAAAGGTTCTTTCAAAACTACATACCATAAACATTCAAATACCCCTCTCTCCCGTAAGAGGGTAGTGCCGTCAGTGCTCTCCATGTACGCATTACTTAAGCTTATTTTGCAGCGTGTCTTCGGGCCCTAGCTGTGTCCCCTTTCGTTCCTTTTACTGTACATCCTTTCATATTCTCTTTCTTCATCTTACTTTCCACCCTCTCCTAACACTTGATTCATAGTGCAACTGCTTTGAGGTTTTCCTTCTGTTACACCTTTCAAACCTTTTACTGTCAATTTCAATTTCAGCCCTGAATGACCTCGTCATAGGTCCCAGTGCTTGGCCTCTTGCCTAAATTCTATATACAACTCGACTCAAATCACTCAGATGGTCCCATCAAATCTTCCCTGAGACTAGAAGTGTGGACGGATGATGAAATACGGTGGACGGATGAAATGGGATACGAGGACGCGCGAAGTACCCGGTATAATTCCCGCCATTCCTAAGAGTTTGTTCTGTGTTAATCTTCCGGAGATTTCCCTCACTCTTCTAATGTAAAGAAACGCCATTTTGTATTTCAAATCATCAGAAATCTATATTGCTGTTACGTGACTTAAGGGCAGATGACTCTCGATATGATTGGGGTAGCACGCTTAAAATAGAGCGAAGTATGAATTCGAAATTTAATTAATTTTGAAGGACGGTTTCATTTTAGACGTACAAATAGCCCTGTACGTTGAGATCTGGAACGTGGTTAAGATATTGTTTATCCTGAAGGATAGCTAAGGTACGAGACCATCTCACATCACTGAAGTGTTGTGGGTGCGTGTTTATGAACACTGTGTATGATTTTATTTTTAGCCATTGACTTGAAATTCAAATTTCCAAATAATGTTGGTTTCAACCCCCCACCGCAGACCCCACATTACAGCAGTAACTGATCATGATACAAAGCCAGTGAAGCACCTCAGTGGCGTGGTTGGTATAGTGTTGGCGTTCCACCTCGGTGGTCGCGAGTTCCATTTTCGGCCATTCCATTGAGGAGTGAAGATGTGTATTTCTGGTGATACAAGTTCACTCTCGACGTGGTTCGGAAGTCACGTAAAGCCGTTGGTCCCATTGCTGAATAACCACTGGTTCCATGCAACGTAAAAACGCCATACAAACAAACAAAGCCAGTGATTTTTCATCGCTTTGGGAAGACGCGAACCGGCCATATCTGAGTGGCAATTCCACGACATTGACCATTATACCATCGAGATTTATGAGGGCGAGTTCAGACTAAGGAGATAAAATTATAACTGATTCTAAACCTAATAAGGTGATACAATGGCAGATGGGGGAGAGCCTGATCCCTGCCACTTGACAACGACAGATTTCGTTTTCTAACCCTTTGATGATGGAACAGGTTGGAAAAGGGAATGACAACTTTGTGCAATTTTATGCGTGTGAGAGTGCCCGTGCATTTGTAATTTGATGTGTGTTTGTGTGTAAATGTGCTGGAATGCTGTAAGAGAAATAAGAGAAGCCTTGCAAAATTCTATTAAGAAGCTAAGGTTAGTGGAAGCCCTGTAAAAGGTGCAGAATTTGGAAGTGATCTGGCACGTAACACCCCACAAAGAAACCGAGAGCAATTGTTGCAAAATAAAGATGAAAATAGAAGTGACCAAAGGCTAGAGAGAGTAGAAGGAATGGACACGAACGGGAAAGAGTGAGTGAAGAAACTTTTACTTCGGGAATGGTCAAGTGTTTGGTTGTATCTGCATTGCACTTTGCCAGTCTGGGGTCGCCTGGAACAGCGTTCGGCAAAAGGACAGTAAAATTACATTGATTTCTCCACAGACCTCGAAGCAGAGCAGAGCGAAGGTAGTATTTTATTACAGTATATTATTTATAAATGCTCTATTATTGATGTCGCCCCAATGATATAAAGTTTTAAAGCGATGATGAACATGCCCTGAGTAAGAAAGGCGATTTTCATAATCGTTATCGACGTCTAAATCCGTTCGATGGAAAGGGCCTCTGTGAAGTGCCGCCACCTACGTCTCTCTTGGGCTTCAGCTTCTACAGATCTCCACTTGCCTTTTGGAGCACCTCAGTGGCGTGGTTGGTATGGTCTTGGCGTGCCACCTCGTTTGCTACGAGTTCTCGGGAATTCCATTGAGGTGTGAGAGATGTGTATTTCTAGTGATAGAAGTTCACCCTCGACGTGGTTCGGAAGCCACGTAAAGTCGTTGGTCCAGTTGCTGAATAACCACTTGTTCCATGCAACGTAAAAACACCGTACAAACAAACAAACAAACAAACTTGCCTTCCGGCCCATAATTATTTTTTATCATACTTTTGAAACATAAATACATATAAAAGAAGGAAAGGAATAAAAGAAAATAGTAGTTATTGAGATATATATATATATATATATATATATATATATATATATATATATATATATGTGTGTGTGTGTGTGTGTGTGTGTGTGTGTGTGTGTGTGTGTGTGTGTAAAATTAATAGTAATCAGTAGATTTGAATGCATTCAGTCAATGACAAATAACACTATATATATATATATATATATATATATATATATATATATATATACATATATATATATATATATATATATATATATATATATATTATATATATATATATATAGCTATATATAAGAAATAGAAGTGGATGTACGCAACTGCGGAAAGCGGTGAAGTCAAACTTTTCACAGACTCATTCAAGTTAATAACTCAGACAAACTTCAGTCAAGTCGGTTAAGTGCCTGGCGCTGTACCAGAAATGCCGTCATAACCATTGTCATAAAAATCTTTAAATTTCTGCTCCAAGTTTTCTTTATTTTCTTCTTTATTTTCTTCTGTTCCTGTCGCTGAATATCTCTTACAGCTCGTCCTTACTAGAAAACAGGTCGGTTTAATGCATTTCCCATGTAAAGAAAGGTGAGTCAACATTGACAGGGCCGAATGAACTTGGGTTCACTGTCACTCAAATCATGTAAATTGCATATAGTATGTTACAGGTAGATTGTGAGAAACCAGGTATTTCACATAAAATTAAAATTTTCAGATAATTCGTGAAATCACCAATTCACTGAGGAACATTTGATCCCCAAAGGGGTGGTGCTAAACACTGTAAAACACATTTGATCCCTGAAGGGGCTGGTACTAAACGCGGCAAAACAGTGTAGATGAATCTCTGTTTCGCCATGTTTACTGCTAGCCCTTCGGGGATCAAATGTTTCTAAGTGAATTGGTGATTTCATGGATTCTCTGAAAATTTCAGGGATTGCGTGAAATCCCTGGTTATCACAGTCTAAGTGTAACATATACACAGTGAAATTAGAGATATAAGATGCAGGAATGCGAACTTGCACTTCTGATTAAATTAGGCAAGAAATGGGAAAGATATAGGAGAGGATTTTAAAAGTCCAGCTGGGGTTTTCGTTGAATGTTTGAAACATTTCAGGAGAAAGTCTGCACGATCTCTCTTCATGACAGTGGGATGCAGGTATGCTCGTGCACCCCAGAGGATGATTTAAAAGCATTTGAAGCAGCAGGATGTTTCCGGACAACATCATGGTATTTTCTGTAAAAGAAAAGCATTGAGATGGCTTTGTCTCTCTGTCCGCCCTCAGATCTGAAAAACTACTGAGGCTAGAGGGCTGCAAATTGCTATGTTGATCATCCACACTCCAGTCATCTACCATACCAAATGACAGCCCTCTAGTCTCGATAGATTGTATTTTATTGAAGATTGAAGTTAGCCTTGATCGTGCGTTTTGCACCGCTATAGGTGCCAACAACAAAGGCCACTAACCGGCCTGCCTGAAATTTCATGGGCCGTGGCTGAGTTTCATTCTGCATTATACGTTTTACAGACAACTCGATTGCGCCGAAGAAACGTCGGCTCAATTTATATTAGCTTTATGTTGCATCGCAGACTGACACCACATCCAGAGAAGAGGCAGCGTCAGCTTTCTTGGGAGAGGATTTCGTGAAGTTCATTGTCTGGACAGACATCCATCTCCTCTTTCCATCTGCTAGGAAGGAAATAGTATTCGGGCATCGAAGTTTAAAAAAAAAAAAAAAAAAGATATGGATGTGGGTTTGTCTGCATGTTGTCCAACCAGTCGCACTGCGTGTTCCAAGATTGCGGACATATTTTAAGAAAATAATGTTTTCCCTATGGGACAAAAGTACAATAAATGCATCATCACATAAAATTGTGTCTAGAGACTGATTCTTGGCTTTATTACAGTTGACACCAGAGTTACTTACTCTTTATATCCTTAACTCAACTTTTATCTTGGAAAATGCGGAGGTTTCCCCTATGGATAGTTTCTGCTACTGACCCCGATAACAATTTACACGCATTCTGTCATCACTTACCAGTGGATGAGACCAGATTATATTCATTACTCCTTTTAATTCTTATTCAGTGGTGATATTCAAATAACTTTCTAACATTTTGTTGCAACGTTAAGAAATTTTTACTTTCAGTATCAGTATTTTTCTTGCAGATTTGGTATCCGCCCTACGCATAGGAGAGTAAGTTTTAGATTAATTCAGCTTTGCTAGACCAGATAACGCACTTGAAATTCAAAATCCATCTATCATGACTGAACCCCCTCCCCCCCACACACGCACGCACTCATTGTATGATAATATCGTTATAAGGCCAGTGATATAAAGGCCAAAGTCGTATAGAGTTTGTTATTATTATAATATTGTTTATGTTTTTTTTTATTTTCATCACAAACGTCTCCCAATAACAAAGTCCACCTAGAAATGATGCAGAATCATTTAACTTGCATCATTTAAAGGTTGTAATATGAAACGTGAAGTTATTAATTGCTATCAGGGGAACTGTGACAGAAAATTTTCGCGTTTCATCTCGCCCTGTGACAGTCTAATGAACACGTGAATGATGATGACTGAGGACTCGTTATCGAAGTAAAGAGAGCCATTTTGGAAATGCACGTGTCACCGACATATTTCGAAGTTTGCCTTTATGAAATTTGACGTCTTATTTCAAAGATCTGTAATTTTTACAAGTTTGAAATCCTGGAGAATATTGTAAGCGCTTAATCATGCAGCATATGACTGTTTTCAAACGAACAATATTTAGCATTATTTAAAAATATCGATTGTTATTTTATGGTTATTATTTGAAGGCATATCGATTACACTACCTATGCATATACATGATTGGTAGTTCACAAGGAGGATAAGGGAAGTTTAGACTTCATCATCGTAATTTATGTAAATATTCCACCAATAAATTTCTTGTATTTTGTTTTCTTTGGGACCCAGGCTCCTCATTTGATGCGTATGAGCATACATTGTTAAAGTGGTGTTCTCTTCCGTGTATCGGCAGAGAAAACTTGTAGGCAACCAATTTTATTTTTCATAATGAATAAAGAAGAACGAGGCATACGGTCACCAGTTAAAAAAAATGGATGGATGGTATCATCACGTAATAAGAGTGAAAATGAAAAATAAGAATAAAACCATCACGGAAAACGAGTGAAAATTTCCTGCAATAAGGAAGACGAGAAGAGGAATTGAGAGAAATGCCGAGAAGGGAGAAAATCCCGAGTAAGTGAGACCTCCTCAGGAAATGAAATGGCAGGATCTGCAAGTCGGTTCGTTCCTCGCAAAGGTGAAGAAGCACTTGGGCTCACTGGCGTTATTTCCTTAGGTGCCAAATTGCCCTTGAACGATTGTTGCCCTTATTGTAACACACTCAGGCACCATACAGCGGCAGGGGCCGAGAGACGATCGATGCCCGTTATCCTAAATCAATCACCATTACTGTGCCAAACGTTATTAGGTTTTTGAGGTGGTGGGGGGAGGGGGAGCGGAGCCCGGCCCCCGCCCAGGCAGGATCTCACGCGAAAAAGGTCGTATCCTGCTTTGTCATTAAAGACCGGAACTGGAACTACTCGTAAATAAAACCATATACAACACTTGGCTGTAAGGAGAACAGCTCTCTCTCTCTCTCTCTCTCTCTCTCTCTCTCTCTCTCTCATTCTCTCTCCTCTCTCTCTCTCTCTCTCTCTCTCTCTCCTCTCTCTCTCTCAAATGTAAACAGACGTTTCATCGTTAAAGTCTCCCGTAGTGGGGTAGTGCTATCAGTGCACCTCACGTGGTACACTATAGGCATTACTTGACGGTCTTTGCAGCGTCCCTTCGGCCCCTAGCTGCAAGCTCCCTTCCCACCTGTTACACCTTTCTAATCTTCTTTTAGTGTCAATTTCTCTTTCAGCTCTGAATGACCTCACAAGTCCCAGTACTTGGCCTTTGGCCTAATTCCAATAGTTCTATTGTGTCCATAAGTGAAGTCATGGGCGCGGTAATCCTGGTCCCACACCTGGGATAAGCCTTCCCCAAGGAAGTTTTATGCATATCTGTGTATCTAAGTTGTTTTATCAGTTCAACCCAATTTCACGAAGAAGAGGGGGGATTGGGGGGGGGGGGGGGGAGGGTGTTGTTATGTTGATGACGGCCTCGTCTCAAATCTAATTTGTCTCGGGCCCATTTGAGCAATCTGCAGTTACGCGAGTTTCCGCCCTGGCGGAATCGTCACCGCCGTATCTCTGCTGCTTAATAAGCGAAGAAGAGACTGTTTACTCGTCGGCTGTCACACTCTTCTTGATTGTTTTCCACTCCGACGAGTGTCTCTCTTTCTGTTCAGCAGAGTAATTAGTTTTACGTCTCTGCGTTACAGCCACCTTTTCTTGTTTAGCATGACCAAAAAATTCGTCTGTGCATTCGGTGTCTATCGCTTTCTCGCGTGATTACGAAAGAAGAACGCTAAGATTTCGACGTCTCTCCGAGAAAAATGATTGTAGTCGGGATTTAGTTTTCATTTTCAGATTAATGAAATTGATTACACACAAGATGTCTATCTATCTAACATCAATTTTTCCATCTGATCATCTTTCTAAATTTATATACGTATATAGTGTCTATGAATACACACACAGACACACACACACAAACATATATATATATATATATATATATATATATATATATATATATATATATATATATATATGATATATATATCACATTAAATTCGAATGGGTACCAATATCACGTGGGGCTTACTAAAACCCGGAGGCTCTATTTACTCTTCAGGTACCACCCATGTCAAAAGCACCGTAGGGGGTTAGTGGCGTCGGTGCACCTCACTCAATTCACTGTAGGCATTACTTAAGGTTCTTTGCAGTGTCCCTTCCACCCCTAGCTACAGACCTTTCATTCCTTTTACTTTACCGCTGTTCATATTCTTTGTTCCATCTTACTTTTTACCCTCTCGTAACAATTGTTTCAGAGTGCAACTGTGAGGTTTTCCTCTGGTTACACCTTTTGAAGCCTTTTACTCTTTTCCTTTCTGCGACGAATGACCACATGGATCTCAGCACTTGGTCTTTGGCGTAGATTTTACTATATTCCAACTAGCTGACCAACTCAGCACTGCTCGGGATAACTCTGAATGAAAACTGATAAATACTCTCTCTCTCTCTCACTCTCTCTCTGTCACCCCCTTCCCAACCCTCACCCTCTTGGGTGCCACTGATGTGTTACCCCCACAGTATTCTTTTCCGGATGGTAAGTCATATGTTCACCGAAATTAGGTACAATAAATTCCGCAAGTTTGATTTGGTCACTAAGTCTCCGGGCAGAACCAGCCCCGTTTAAGGGAAGCTCCTCCCACCCCCAACCCCACCCCCTTTGGTTCCCTGTGGTGCTAGTGATGTTTTGACTCCGCCGTTTGTTGAAATTGCTCAGAACGTTTCAGTTATGCCGGCAAACATACACATACATATATACAGACACCCACCTTTATGTACATATATATATATATATATATATATATATATATATATATATATGTATATATATATTTATAATATATTATATATATATATATATTTATAATATATATAATATATACTATATATATTCTAATATATTATATATATATATATATATAATTTTATATTATATATATATCCTAGAATATATATAATATCTATTATAATTATATATATTATATATATATCGATATATTATATATATATATAAGATTATATATCCAGATAACCAACCCTTGTCAAATGGAATTAAAAGAAAAAGAGTATGATGGAAATAAGCATACAATTTTTTCATATATATATATATATATATATATATATATATATTATATTCTATATATATATATATATATATATATATGTGTGTGTGTGTGTGTGTGTGTGTGTGTGTGTTTTAATGAAAGACGGTACCAACTGTATTCACTCTCAGCACAGCTTGAAGACCCATAGTGGATTACCTTTGACCTACGTTCCTTTTTCGTAGATTGTATTATTCACACGGAGACCTTCAATGTTCTCTTGCAACTTGTGAACGAGAGACCTAAATAACAAAAGAGAGAGAGAGAGAGAGACGAGAAAAGCGACGGAGAATGGCAACACTGTTGTAAACGTTTCAGATGGCAAGAAAGAGAGGGAAAAAAAAATCCGTCAATAAGGATAAAAATCGACCCTTTGAAAGTTTGTCTACTCATGAAAAAATCAGTTTAAAAAAAACAGAGATGAACCACATACCGTAAAGTATCTCCTAAAAGAATTTAATGACCTCGCGTAGCGACCTTCGTTTCACTCTTATTTATTTATTTATTTACTTAGATATATATATATATATATATATATATATATATATATATATAGATATATAATTATATATATATATGTATATGATATATATATATAATATATATATCTTATATATTATATATGTGTATATCTATATATATATATATATATATTATATATATATATATATATGATACTATATCTTTTTTTTTTTTTTTTTGTAAGGACAGATTTACGTCGTTTAAGGTTATTTGCAGGGGTGTATTATGGAGACAATACTTAATAAATAAGGAAAGGAAAAAGAGAAAATGAACTACAGCAAACTGGAATAGAACGGGACGGGCCCACTTGCTGATTTTAATAAGCCCTATTATGTCCGTGATGCCTTAGAAACCAAATTTACCCTGTTTGTTTGTTTGTTTGTTTGTTTGTTTGCTTTTGTCGAGTTTCATCCGATTATCTGGTGTCATTGGTGTGCTCCAACAAGGAAGTGTGTTAAGCCAATACCACTGTGTTGTGAATGAATCTTCTTTAGTCGTTATAAGTGGAAGCAAATTTATTTTGTATCAAACCTACCTTGTTTATCTACCTTGTTTGAGGTTACGGGCTGCTCGGTGAGTAAGAGCCCGTACTGACACAAGGTCAGCTTAATCAAAAACAAACAACATGTTTGTTGTATTTCATTAGTAAAAGTTACACAAATTCTATTGAAATTATATAATGAATGAGATGCATTTGAGGGGAGCAAATTGTGACCAAATTTTGATCCCTTTTTGGTGATGGTCCCCCAAAGAATGTGTTCACCAAGATTTATTTCAGTCCATTCGTCCTTCCTGGAGATGTTTTATGCATACTTCATCACAACGGACATAATGGGTCCCAAATTCGTTGCCCGACGTAACTAGTCCATAATATGTGAAACCGTTAATCATTTTTGTCACAGCAGATCTCCCGCACCGCTGCAGTAGTTCAGCCTCGTGTGAGTTCTTTCGCTAAGAGAGAGGAAGAAGATGATACTGATCAAACCGCAAAGCCTTAGGCTGGCCACTCACGTCAGATGGGATTTGCCATGCCCGATCGAAATGGGCGGGGTTTAAGCAGTTTGAATGTGAATGGGGTGTTTTTTAGTCAAGTCAGATCTAATCAAGCCCGGAAGTCAAGCCGGATCGACAAACCTGCTTGTTTTGGTTTGAATGAGCAACTCACGGTCCGACACGACAGTCAAATACGGGTTTTTCAGATTAAGTCGTTTGACCGTGAGTGGTGTCTTCGACGAGGCTTGGTGAACTAGGAGGTTCATTTACCAAGAAACGGCAAAGAAGAGGATATCGTTCAACATGTCAGACTTTCAATAGATAAAGTGTTCTGGACGGGGTTCTTCGAGATTTATAAGTCGTAGCAATGTCTGTGGAATATAAAAATTAAAGAATATTCTGACAAACACAAAAAAGTGCAGCTTATCAATCGATATTTGAGAAACTAAAGAAAAAGTGTCCTGATGCAACGAAAGAAATGGTGAACAAGAAGATACATATTAATATAAGACCTTCATATGGGAAAGAATTAAGGAGAGTAGAGACATCAAAGAAATCAGGAAGTGTTGCATAAGACGTGTCGTCCCTTAGACATGATATATATACATCTTTTTCTTATTTCTTTACACTGAATTTTGTAAAATTTTATATAATTGCAATTTACCTGATGAGTGTAAACAAAATTAAATTACATAAAACGTCCATTCACCACAGTGATGTTGGAAATTGAAGGCCGTAGCGTTTTTAGATCCTGGAGTAACGACAAGGTTTCAAAGTGCCAAATGACGTAAGATATATATATATATATATATATATATATATTATATATATATATATATATATATATATATATATATATTTTATGTATTATATATATATATGTTTAATAGTAATGTATATTATACAATACGTAAAGTAATCTCTCAAAACAAAACAAAAATTGGTGCCTTGCTCAGGACTTTTAATCAGTTATATTCCAAAGTAAAAGAAAATAAGAAAATAAACGAAATAAGAATATATGCTAAAAAGCCCCTACATGATATATGATTTAAAGGAGAACTGGAGACAATGTAGTGGTAAAATCATAATGGGAGGTAATGAAACCTCCCTCACACCCTTATAATTTTCTTGTTGGTACTTGGTGTTGATTGCGAAATAGTGTAGTATAATGACTGGTTACACAAAGATTTATTATCTTTTCACTTTTGTAATTTCCTACACTAATTTTATTCACTTCAAACTGTTTGGTATATTTGTAGAAGAGTCAATTATTTTGAGTTTCTAACAGCTAGTGTATTTTTTATCAAAAATACAAATATGTATACATGAGGTTTATTTATCTTTATTATGTAGTCTTTGCAGCGTGTTGTCCAAATAGCTTAACATGTCTCCAGCATGACTCTTCCAAGAGCTTTGGGTGATATGGCCACACTCAATTTTATATCTTGATAAGAACAGTCAGCCGCTAGGTAGCGTAATGTGGCACTTGACCTTTAATGGGGCATTGTGGATTTCGTCATGCATGTGTCCTTTTGGACGACCGTTATTATCTTCCTACAAAATTGAATGTTGCCTCGTCCATTCTTACGTTTATCATGGCAATCCCTGGGGGCTACCTGTATTTCCTTTAAAAGCAATAAATATGAGATTTTCTTTCTTCAACAACCAATCATTGACCCAATATTCTTTTTCGTGGCTTTTTATTTATTTTTATATTGGCTGCAACGGCGCAGTCTGAGCATATTATGTCATTATCAGATATTTCCTCCGCCACGTCCGAACTGTGTGGCTGCCAACGTAAGACTGACACTGACTTGACTTCTTTGTTCAGACCGGGCAGTAAAGTGAGTTAGCAGTCATTTTTTTGGAGTCTCCTCCCACTCAGTTCTCATCGTACGACCAGATCGGCTGTGAGTGGCCCGCCTTATACATACATACATACATACATATCAGTCTATTAGTCCGCTACAAGTTAACCTAGTTTTAGCGGTGTTGTAATCAAATCGCTCTGATTTAGTAGACGATGTTTCGTCTCGTTCCAAATGTTTTTTTTTTTATCTTGTTACTCCTTAGCGGAAATTTTCATTTTCCCTTGTTTTTGCTTGGTAGACATAATTTATACATAAATACATGATATTTGGTCATATTTTCTCTCATATACAATTTCTATTGAAGTTACAGGCATTGATCACCAATACTATCTTTATACCAAGACTTTGAATCATTCTATGCTTCTTTCTTTTTCTCTTCAGGCAAGTTCTCACTAATGAGGGTTTTTGAATAATGCTCTCCTATTCCAAAGAGGTTTGCCCGAAGAGAAGAAGTATAGACTGATTCAAAGTCATATAACTATATAGTACCAGCGAACAATGCCGTTAACTTCAATAGAAATTGCATACAATACGTATACATATATAACATATATATGCATCATATATATATATGTATATATTAGATGCATATTATATATATATATATATATATATATATATATATATATATAATTATATATATATATACTATATAGTGCTGGGACAGTTCGTCCCTGGTCAATTCGTCCTCGGTTAATTTGTCCCCAGACTATTCGTTGTTGGTCAGTTTGCCGCCAAGTCAATTCATCTTCATTTCATTCCTCCCCAAGACACGAAATAAAGGAGAAAATACCCTAAGTGAAATTTTCGGGGGGAAAGTGTAGAACAATTACTTTAGAACTAAAATTGTCGTTGGATAGTTGTAGAAATAAAAAATGTTTTATAAGAAGCAACAGCAAATCGAGTTGAATTTATTCAGTACGTCTACCCACAAACATGACTTCAGAGAGAAAAAGCAACGAATTGGTCGATCAAGAAAATGATGTATCCACACAATAAGGAGAATGCTGATGGATCTACGAGATACCGCCGGCGCGAAAATCGTGCTCGCAAGGCGAGACTTTTTGAGGATGATATTCCACAGTCAGTTGCATCCTGTTTGGAAAATAATGAAATTAGACCACCTAGAAGAAGAGGCGAAGGAGGCGATGCCCTCCCATTAACTGTATGGAATGGTTGAGATCGGTTTGTGTTGGGGGATTACCCCTACTACAAATTACTGAGAAGCCATCCACAGCGCGCTAAAACACTAAGTTAATAATAGCCTTCCAAATATTTGGAAACTCAGAAATTGGTCCAAGGAGAAGACCCATTCCAAAAGAAAAAGTACAGAGATATGAACCTGCCTATAAAGAATGTCGTGGAAAAATATGATTCAAGCCAAAAAATTTATTCTTCAAAAGCATTTGCTCACAAACTTAAATTCTGATTGATTTTTAATGTCTCTATTGATCATTTTTTCTTAATTTGAACGTTTTTAAATACAGCTGTTTTTAACTAGAGATTTGTTTCTCCATTTTCCTATCATCTCGACGATTTGACTGACAATGATGACGAATTGACCAACGACCAATATGCAGGGGACAAATTGACCGAACACACACACACACACTATATATATATATATATATATATATATATATATATATATATATATATATATATATATATATATATATATATATATTTGTGTCTGTGTGTCTGTATGTGTGTGTGTGTGCTAATTTCCTGAATTTCATGAGATATGAAGGCATATTGCTCCGAATGAGATTAGCATCGCCTGCCGCTATATTGAGCAAAGCGAAGGAAAGTTTGGTGCGTCTTCCTTCTTTGCATTTCATCAGGCTCTTGTTTTTTAATATCAGTCGCCTGGAAGTTCCTTCATAAAATTGTTTTCATGCATTGATATGAAGATATTTTGTTCAGGAAGGTGCAATACTGTCGAAGTCAGCCGACAAGATGCACAACCAAACTTTTATTTCTCTCATAATTTTTTGTATAGATAAGTTCAAGTTGTAGACATCTTCTCTTTTAACTTAACCACCGGAACCATATTGAATCTCAAGGAAGCAAAGCTTATTGAGATTTGCCAAGAAATTGTAGTAATGATTTTAAAGTTTTAAGGTATGAGTCATCTTCATCCGTTGTGAGCCTAGTTCAAATTGATGTCAGTTGCATGTACAGTCGACCAACGAAGAAGTGGCATAGTTTCTTAATTCATTGTTCATCATCGAAATATTGCCATATGAGTTGGCAGATTATTTGCCTGTCAATAAATAATATTTCCTTTCAAAGATGTTATATTTTAAATAAACTAAATTGGAATTAAGTAGATTTATTCAATGCATCAAATATTATTATTTTGCAAAGTAAGGAAAATATGTACCCACAAGCTCACGAATTCTAATTTTATTCTCAACTAAAGCTTAGATTTGTGACTGCATACGCATTTGGAAGTTGGCTTTGCTGCTGCTCGAGTCTTGACCCAACGTATCATACAATACTGGGGTGTCGTCAGTTCGTCATCTACAGCCAATAAATATATGATCAATAAAATAAGTTGCATTTAGTAGTCCTACATTATCTTCTGATTTTGACACCTGATTAATCGAGATCTATTTTCAGCAGTAGCTATACTCTGTTGGATATGTAATGTGAATGAATGTTTAAATTGACAATATCTATATTAATCTTCTTTATTTGATTATTCCCATTAATCTTTTTTATTTGCCATGTTCCCCTTTTTTCTTTCCCTTTTCATTATTGCTCAACATAATTTACTCAGATTCCTAGCTATCTCATGTCAAAGAGCAATCATAAGAGATCAAACAAATACAATTTAGTTTTTTAAAATAAAAATCGTTACATGTCATCATATTTCATCCGCACGCGTTGGAAAGCAGTGGGAGTCAAAGCTGATGAATACATTAAGACAAAATTCTTACTTTCAAAAGCATTCTTGGGTTAATCTTACTGTAGCTGTTCATTCTTCTAAACAGAAATTAATTAGAATCAGTTTCACATGTATGCGTAGACTTACTGCCATAAGCACATTCTCAGTTGAAAGGATAGGAAATATGAAAGGTAACTTTCTCGGTTAAGTCTATTTCCGATATTTACAATAAAAATCAACAGCTGTAATCAGGGGTTGTTCTTTGACAGCTGCCACAATCATATTGTCTCGCTCTCTTGTGGTGCCTTGAGAAGTTCCATTTCTAGGCCTATTTTCTAAACTGCCATTCTCTGAACAATTTGATCCATCTACTTATGATTCTCTTCGGTATTAAGCCATTTGATAAGTCTCTAACAGGAACTGGCACCAGATGCAGTGCAGTAGTTGTCTCTCACTGAGCAGGGGATGTTTCTTTGGCAGGCAGACGATCTATCGTGAACGTGAAGTTTGACCGGTAAATGACACATTGACATTCGATTCTTGCACACATCATGACATAAAAAACAATAGTGAGGTCGCATGGTTCACACTGTTAAGATTATAATTATTTTTCATCTTTGATATCATTTTGTGAGTTTCCAATGTTTTCTGTGGAATGTAACAAATGGAATCGTTCAACTACCATCAACTTTATATAGAAATGATAATATAAGGGCTATGTTTAAGCGATACTGCTAGTGATAACTGTCTCCTATGTACTTAGTAATTTATGTCAGTGGTTGTGATAAGACATTATTTATCACTTCATTTCACTCATGTTAATTTTTCTATATGGAAAATAGTTTCACGCAACAATATAGCATGACGTTCTAAAGATTGCAATTGTTGCTTTTAACGTCATTACATAAGATTTCTTCCATCTTCGCAAAGAATAATAGATTAATCAGGCATGAATCTTGCGTCAGTCAGGCAGGTGATCGAAAAATTATGAAACTACCAATTCTCATTTGGGCAACTGTACATTTCATCACATATTACAATATTACACTGCCCAATACCTGGGTTGGATCATTACGTTTGCTAAGTAGTTGTAGAATGAACTTCCAGTTGATAATATTATTTTAACATCATCCACCATTTCCACAGTGTCTCTGGCGTACTTTGATGTGTATGTGACTCTGTTTACGACATTTTGCTTATTTAGTTGTTTTAATATCCGCCTTGTTTTCACTATTTCACATAGCAAGATGGCTTTTAGACCTATTTTTTGTAATAATAATAATATAATAATAATAATATGTTTTATTAAAAGTAATTGCTGCCTAAGCAACAATGAGAAAACAATAATTAGGAAAATAGAGAAGACCCTATATAAAATTAATGCAGCTGAGGCATCATTTACTATAATAAAACATTTTTAAAACAGGATTTACTTCCAATAATAATAATAGTAATAATAATAATATGTCGAATTTCCATCGAGTGCAGTCCATATATACCTCAGGCAATTTCTGCCTTTTATTTTGTTCTTACAAAGTTTAAGTTAAGGGTGTTCTGAGATCCGAGTCACACAGATACCAAATAAACAACTTCCTACGTTCCTGGGATACTCTGTGAAGAACGACGAAAAAAATTATTTTTTGAGAGAGAAAAAGGTAATAAATAGATAGCACATTTGCTTGTTTTAGGATTTTTTTTTTAATCTCCAGTTCAGAGACATGACATGAAATGAGTCTGTCCTAACCATTTATAGTTCTCAAAAATGTGTTGAAACCTTTTTCCATTGAACGAGTGATTTTACACTGATTTTTCAATTAAAGATTTAATTCCTGATAACAATCTGGTCTTGTCTATTTGCTAAAAGCAAAATACGATATACCATTTACTCTTAATGTTCATATTAATGGCACTACTTAACAAATAGTCATATACGAATGTTCCTTAGGAAAGTTTTTTCAAGATTAGAAACGAAATCTCAAGTTTTCCTTAAGAATCTGAAGAAGAGTTATTCTGCAAAAATGTGGCTGTTCCATCTTCCATGAGCTAAGAATTTGTCGAGAGCAACGAGTAGCCCTGGATTTCCTGCTCATGATGTTTCCTTCCGAGTAGAATGACGGACATCGACAACCTTTAAAGGGGATCGAATTCCATTAGGATGCTTTTAATCAATTCTCCTTCGTTTGCTCCTTCGATTAACGCAGTTGAGTTACCAGATTATGACGTCATCCGTTGTGTTTTCTTCTCTCTTCCTCAGAGTTCGATCATCTTATCTTGTACGATTGGACTCTCGCGGAAGTTTCGGCGCTTTGATCTTGACTGGAATTGACGTAAGTTCCAGTAAACGACCATTGAAAGGCTTTTTACCTTCCATTTCTCCTCCTCCTCCTCCTCCTCCTCCTCCTCCTTTTCTTCTTCCAAATGGAGTTCGCTGACGATGATGCAACTTTTTGCCCTGACGATAACTTTCTTCTTCGGAAGCTCTCCAATAATCATAAATTACTTTTGAGAATTTCAGTTTCGCAGACAAATATACATTCTGTGTATGGGCTGGCCTCTCTCCGTCTTCATTTTTTAGGAGATGACCAAGGATTCGGACTAAAGCGAGAGAATTTGAAGCCAGATCGGTGACATTTAAAGGGTCATTTTTTGAAATGGTTTTGCAGAAAAGGAATAAAGTTTGTGAATGCTCCTCCATGTTCGTGTTTATGTGCGGTTAATGTAGTAATTACTGCATTGGTCCCTTCGCCATAATAGTCTTAGTAGTTTGTTGGAGTTTCATAATAACCAAATGAGTCATTGATTTGAAAGCCATTGATACAGCAACCACTGGAGTTACTTCTGTCTTGTGTATGAGTTTGTCTCCTTCTCATCATCCTTTCATGAAAATTTTAACCTTGTTTAAATAGTTTCTCACAGTGATTATAAATAATTGTATCATAAATCTACAGTTCTAGACCTGAAGCTCAGTTATTTGAGTTCAGCACTGAAGGCTACGAATAAATGCCCGGTACAACGCCAAATAAATTTATTAGAAAACAAAAGAATGATCAAAGTGAATTCACGAAATCGGAATAAAATAAAATTTTGCAAAGCCAAATTTAATGGGGGATTTTAAAGTGTGCATTATTATTATTATTATTATTATTATTATTATTATTATTATTATTATTATTATTATTATTATTATTATTATTATTGTTGTTGTTGTTGTTGTTGTTGTTTGCCAAGATAAGTTAACATTCGTAACCATGAAGCCTGTAAGGCCATTAGCACCCAAAGCAAGTTTCCACAAAAGAGTTTGCCAATTATTGTGGAAAGGAAAAACAAACCGGCTTTTTATAATTAGATTGTAAATAAATGAAAAGATATAAAAATGTCAATACATGAACATCCCCATAAGGGTAAAAAAAAATGAGGCAATGCTACAAGGCGCTTGAAGCTCGTAAAAAGCAAAATAAAACAGACGCTTTTCCTATGCCTTTGTGTTACGCGAGACTGCAAGTCTAAGTTGCTCAAAAGGACAGAAATGAAACGAGTTTTCTTGACTGCACTGTGACCCTGAATCCAATTTAGGAGACCCTTCCGGATAGCGATGAAGAATGCAAAACTGGAAGGCTGATCTGGAAATTTGAAACCTAGTCTTTGTGAATGTTGAATTGTCTTTTCTATATCAAATAATTCATTGTTGAGCTTGATGCCTTAGAGAATATGGAGGTGGGTTAGTATTTCTCGTTCATTTAACGAATACCTTTAATCATCGCTCTTTTCTACTTCGTTTTGAAGCGCTTTAAAAATATGTCTTTTAACACGTATGTATAATGTTGAATTAAAGAAATTGGCAACGGTTGATCAACTTTTGAATTTTTTGAAGGAAAGATGTTTATGTTTTTATGAAACTTGTATCTTAACAATATTAAGAATATTTGATTTGCTCATACTTGTTCTTTTATTTTCTTGCTAACAAACAAGCCCTTAATACTTTACCCAAAGGAGCCTAGATGAACTGGCAGGCTGCTGCACATGAGACAAAGCAAAGAGCACTTTGGCAGATCTGCTTGGCTCACATCCACAGAGTCTGTTCACAGCATGACAGTTAGACATTTTATATTTAGGCAGAGTTTTGTTAGATCAGGATAGTGGGTCACAGTTCCTCAAATAGAAAAACTGGATTAGTATCACTTCATCAGTCAATTCCTGAGGCACCCCAGTTGATGTATGAGGCCTCAGTGGATTCTCACCACAAATGTGTACCATTCCATGGAACTAAATAGCCTCCCTAGCTTCAGCACTGGGTTTTATGGCCCTCATTTCATACATTTATTCGAACATTAATCTCTTTCTAACATTCTTCGCTTGCTTCCTAGCTCATCCCACTAGATCTTTTTTCATACTCTTAATCTCAAAACTGAGTGCTTCTGACCTCAAAAGTCAATTTGGAGCCTGAAACCTAGTAAGTTTATGATTATTACCTTCTTTCCTCTTTGTCGCCAATTCTGATACTAATATGCACCTTACCAATATAGTTCAGGATAGGCTGGAGGAGGTCATCAGACTATGCTTTCTGGTCAGATTCCAAACAGCTTCTCTGAGTGCTGTGAGTGAAAGCCATTGGTTTTTCACAGCTGTAAGTTTACCTGTGCCCATAAACATGTGGATAAACTGTTTTTGTGCCTTGTTTTAAGCAAATCCAATTTGGAACCTGTAGCTTACTATAAAGCTTTCTCTGATGGCAGATTCGGAAACAAATATATGTTATAGTACGCTAGTTAAGATTATCTTCCGGTTCAGGAGCACTGTACACTGGCCAGCTACATAAAACACTTGGTTAAGAGCGCCTACAGGTGTTAGGAGCCTAATGGGGTAGCATTGCATGGTGACCAGTCCTAAGCTCAATTGGCAGATTGCAGCTCTTGATAATATCAGAATCTACTACAGAAGAAAAAATTGTAATCACAGTTTTGGAGATTAAGGAAAGAATAATAAACCTATTTGACTCTGGAACCCTGCCCTGAAGCTGCTTCCATTCTCCAAATAGACTTTGACTACTAAGGTTTCCAACAAGAGGAATATAGTCTTCTGTCTTCTGCCTCACTTATGTCAGCATGTCAGATCCTTTGGTTAGATCCAAGTGGTTCTTTGTACACAAATAAAAACTTTATATGATGAAATATTAATTGTTCATTGGCAGCTGATCCAACAGTTGTATATGCAAACATCGTGAGATACAACTAGATTAGCATCAGTCAGGCCATACTTGTGGCACCCAGGGAAGCATAGAGCCTTAATTAAATTGCCACACATGAGTGCGAGTCTTTCAGATCATTCTTCCTCTTCCCTACAGATCCCATTTTTATGCTCCTTGTCGAAACCTGGTGCCTCTGCCTACAGAAGTGGATTTGTAGTCTGAAACCTGCATGAAGAACCAATTGTCAGCCCCTTTAAGATACAGAATTGTGGTGCTACATTTTTCAGTTAGCCACATTTTAGTGACAGCATTTGCTGAAGCCTACAAATTCAAATTAGTTCAGCACTGGTCGGGTAGAGACACCAGATGATTTCCCATCAAGCTCTGAACAGCATCCATAAGTACTGCCAGAGTACTATTTACCGTGAGTCTTGTATAGATAGTAACATGAGCCACCATGTTTTGGAAAAACTATTCCACTGTAGAGGTGTGTTGTTATTCATATTTTGAGATGAAACTTGTTTTTTTAGTCTCATTCTCTTCTTGACTTTAAACTTGAATAAATTTGATTGTTCTGAAGATTTACATCGATACTGTCTTCACAGTGAGACCATGATAGGAGAAACAAAGATACGAAACATCACATATAACAATGAATCCAATGAATCAGTACTCCATTCCAAATGAGAACATATTATCCTCTCATCAATCAGAAACCACCCAGTGGATTGCCTTCACTCAGTCTTTGAATCCGACTGATCAGTGTTTCAGTTGTTTTTAACTCAGACATAAAGGTTATGTTTTGGCTTGATTTGTTTACCTGTTTGTTTGGTGTTGGTAGCATGAGTACAGAAGATGTTCTCTGGAATTTTCCGACAATGTCACTGTAGGTGGGCCTCGCGAATGGCAACAAGTGATTAGATCTGGACCTAGAAAAAAAAAATTTCTTTGTGGGGGGAGAGGGAGATGGATTGCTCTACATTGGAGGGTTTTGCTGTCTCTGATTGATTATTATTACCACTTTATTAGCACTTTATGATTATCTCTTCGATGATGGGCTGTTATTTCTCGCCCCGTCCACCTTTTTAGATGCTCTTCAGGAGGAAACTACCCTCTCCATTTACATTTTAACGTCTACTGATGTGTTCGAAAGATTTGGTTTTTTACATAGAAATATGTTTTAATATATAATTGTGGATTTTTTTAACAATTTGTTTTTACGGGACTGTGAATTTCTTAACATACCACTTTAATAATGAAGAAAATATCCTTAAAATTATGATTCTAGGGTTATTAGAGTTACGGTAGTTCTCAGGTCATCATTCTGGGTGAAAATCTATGTAATCCACAATTCACACTTAACCTTTCGCAAAGACATCAGTTTTCATGATTATTTCGCATACTTGGCTACAAAGGAATGCAAGGAGCCTCAATCAGTTCTAAAAGTATGTTGTCATAATTACCACCTCGTGACACTTCCTGTAATACATATGTTCATTTTGTATTTTGGACTTATACATCAATCAGTAGGAGCTGAACAAACACGCAGGCCTACAGATCCCATCTTTGAATATGGCTTAGATATGTAATCTCTCGTTATTTAGAGCAAACCGAAAGACCGTGTTCGTGAATTGCAAAGTTCCTTAGAAGACAATTTGGATGTGAAAAAAAATGACAGATAAGGGGAGAAGAAAGGAGTAAAGCGCAGATTAGACAGTAGTAGATAAAACAAAGTAGCATTAGTATATATATACTATACTAATTATATATATATATATATAATATATATCTATATATATATATATATATATAACTTATTCGTTTCCTGTTACTAAACATATTAGACATCACACTCGTTTAAAGTTATAGACGTTTACAGAGTGATAATTCAGTTATAGACAGTCCCCATACCTATACTGTTCAGACATCGGTTTCTGAATGGCTATTCGTATGCAGTTAACTCATCGAATTTTTACGATTATATAACAAGTTGACGATAAAAGTTACGCATCATAATTGTAAGAACGGTTCCATGCAAAAAAGCTGGACAACCTTTTGTGTTCTAAATTTTCTGTATAAAAGGGCTATAGGGTATTGTCATTATGAATATTTTATCTCTGGTATTGACAAGATAAGACTCGTACCGTGCCTCCTCTTCCATGTGGACTGATCTGCAGGTTGTCTTTTTTTTCTTTTTTTAATGACCCTTTCCGCTTCAGCTGAAAAGAATGTATTTTTATTGGAGGGAGTTTCGTAATAGCGTTACGTAATCCTTTCAGAGCTCGTTAGGACGCCCTATAGTCAATTCCACTTCACCTGCAACATTTTCCCCTACGGTCCAGCTCTTCGCGTCTGAAGAGGCCTTCACAATAAGGAAAGGGAAGAAACCACCTGGGGGGGACACGGTCCTCGTTTTTGTTCCCTGAGCTGCTAATCATTCGGGATTGAAAACAGTTCTAGTGCTCAAGATATACAACTTTGCTTATCTGGGGACTAGTTTATGTGTAAGTGTTGAAGAAGACGGCTTCTTTGATCTTTTAAATAATGATGCCTGTATGGTACACACACACACACACACACACAGAACCGCGCATATATACATAATATGTATGCATATTATATATATATATATATATATATTATATATATATATATATATATATATATAGAATTTACATATAAGTGTATATTTACTTGTATATTTATATATATTTGCATATACGTATATATAGATATATATATATATATATATATATATATATATATCTATATATATATATATAATATTATATATATATATATACCGTATGTATATAATATATATCTGTGTGAACAGATATGAAGAGAGAGAGAGAGAGAGAGTAGATTAGGAAGCACAACAGAGCATCATTCTGACCCTGACCTTGCCCAAGGAGTGTTAAGAAACCAAACATAAGAACAGAATTCTACTATTCGAATGTCAGGGGACTTCTATGGCTGAGTCGGCATTTTCTGGATGTTCCCCCTCCTGCTGATGGTAGACTTCGTCACGTTATAACCCAGAAATAGTACCTCTTTAAGTCAAGTCAAGGATTTACTTTTATATAAGGAAATGTTTTTGTTCTTTTAGTGTTCACTCAGCTTTTAATTAGATATAACGCGTTTATTGAACGTGTCTTCTTTTTAATAGAATTAATTGGATGTCATGTAAATTAATTGCCATCCTACGTAAAGTTTGAAGGGTTTTTATTAAAGGTTGTTTTTCAACAGAAACGTGTGATTTTACTCTCTCTCTCTCTCTCTCTCTCTCTCTATCTGCTCTTCTCTCTCTCTATATATATATATATATATATATATATATATATATATATACATATATATATATATATATATATATATATCAAACTTTATTACCGGACATCATTTAAACAGGATGGTATTTATCGGAGATATTGATTCGGAGAAAGTGAAAAGCTTTCCAGGACTAAGTGTCCTCATCATCAGTTAGATACCAGACGATGAGGACAGTCTGACCTGGAAAACTTTTGAAATTCTGTTCTGGCTGAATAAATTATAATAAATTATCTCCGCTCAATACCATTCTGTTTAAATGAGGTCCTTTTGTTTCATATATATATATATATATATATATATATATATATATATATATATACATATATATATATATGTATATATGTATATATATGTATGTGTGTGTGTGTTTGTGTGTTAGATCAAGAGCCAGCATGGAAAAAGGAAAAGCAGCTGTACCTAGCGCTTTCGTGTATTCTTCGACGCACCTCATCAAGGTACAAAAGGTAATGAGGTGTTGATATCAGGAGTACACGAAATCGCTAGGTACTGCTGCTTTTCATTTTTTCCTGCTGGTTGTTGATATACAACCTTCACGTGTTACTTGTGATCGTTATATATATATATATATATATATATATATATATATATATATATATATATGTGTGTGTGTGTGTGTGTGTGTGTGTGTGTATAAAGGTATAAGCCACGAAGGAAAGTGAAACACTGGAGTAACTGCAAGATCTTTCGATTCAACGTCCTTTACTTAGCAGCTCATACCTTTATTTATGCATTTATCACGTTCCAAACTTCCGTGTTTTAATTATACATACATATATATATATATATATATATATATATATATATATATATATATATATATATATATAATTATATCAGAAATCATCTAATTATAACACAAAGTATGCTAAAGAATAATTGTTGGCCCACATGCTTAATCACTTAGAAATCACAGCCTTCTTCCGTATGTAGACATTCTACTTCAGTGCATTCGTAATACAATACTTCTTCAAGAGCCGACCAAATGGCTCTTCCTAAGGAGGTACTTCTATAAACTTAGATTCCCGATAAGCCAAATGGGGACTAGAGTATTGATTGACCTTTGGGGTATTGTCTATATATTTACAATGACTTTAGCGTTCTCACGTTAATTATTTTTCCTGGTCTTCCGTTCCTTCATCTTGCTTCTTGTCCTCCCCAGCGTTTTCTTGATGACATTCGGCAAGCTGTGTATTTGTCGCCTAAAATATTAGCTCATTCCCAGTCTCTGTTGGTGCTGCTCCGTTGAGCATTGGAAGACATACACGTATTTTTGTTTGATGGTGAAAGTGTCTGTAGAAGAACTGCTGCCCTCCAAGGCTTTTTAATGTTATAAATACCTTACGGTTACTTAATAAGTGAAAGCGTTTCTTTGTTAAATTTATCATAATTACTGACTTACCTGTTTTTTTTCCATAAGAAATGAAAGCGTTTCTTTGTTTAGTTTACCAGAATTAATTAATTAATGTACAGACTTTTTTAGGTTTTCCAGGTGCCTAGTGGTATTTTAATTTTTCTTCCGTCATTATCTCGAAATCTGAGGCTTTCTCGTATGCTTGGATCTGTTCGCGTCAAGCGTGAGTGATTCGGGTTTTATTTAAAGTCATCATTGGAAATTTTCTTCGGTTTGTTAATTGTTTATCTATTTATTCGTGTGCTGACTTTGTTAATTAGTCACCTGCTTCCTTATTCAGTCTGTATACGTTTATTCTCATTTAGTTGTATATACTATTAAATAATGTGGTCGACTCTCTTTAGGACCTGTAACCTTGTAACCAGAAGTACTTATAAAATCCTTTTTAACAGGATGTTATTCCTTGTCATGATTATCTCTTCTTTTCATACTCCATTAACCATTGTTTTGGGATTTCCTTCTAATCTAAATTCTCTCTTTATATATACTATGATAATCAGTACACACACACACACACACACACACACACACACACACATATATATATATATATATATATATATATATATATATATATAGATAGATATATATATATATATATATATATATATATATATATATGTATATAGAGATATATATTATATATATATATATATATATATATATATACACACATATATATATTTGTGTGTGTGTGTGTGTGAGTTAAGATGCTTGTCATATGAAACTACTTTTAAAGTTATTTATTTATTTATTTATTTATTTATTTATTTATTTATTTATTTATTTATTTTAGCTTCTGTTTTTTATTTATTACGGCGTCAATAACCTAGGTGTTGAGACGCCAGTTCTAGTAGCTATAATCAATCAATCAACCCCTCTCCATGAAGCGTTGCTCCTGGATTTTACTTTGTTCATAATAACCACTCTCTCTCTCTCTCTCTCTCTCTCTCTCCTATGGACATTGAACCATTGTTCGAGTTTTCAGCCAGTTCGTAATTCACTGTATCTGTAGCCCTCGACATTCTTCTGAGGAGCTCCTCGAACGAGCTCCTTTGCCTTACTCGAACGTAACCGATTCATTTCATTAGGACTGTTTTCTTCTTTAAACCGGTAAATTTTGCGAATGTTGTTTTTTCAGTGTTCCCGGGATCGCGTGTGAAGGTTTGTCATCAAACAAAAGGTAAACACGGCGGTGTTCTGTCGTCGTACTCTTCCTTCTTGATCAACATGTTTTGCTGTCTCCTAATTTTTATCAGAGTTTCTGTCCCATTTCCCTCGTGGAAGTCACTTCTTAATCATGGCGTCCAAATTCACCACTTTGTCATCCAGTCGCCCAGCGGAGATTAGATCTTAGTCTCTTGATAATCGAAGCTCTCGTTTTTTTCTTCTTCCCTCTTTCTTGTGCCCTTGAGGCCTGGAGTAGCAAGATCACTCAACCGCCCCTTCCTTGATGTCGCCACTTCCGAACGAAGGTAAAGAAGGCTGGGACAGGTCTTGATTATGTCTATATCTCCTATTAAGATCTACCTTAAAAGAGGCCCGAGGCGTCTCCTGTGATAGAAGGGTATGGGGGAGTCGACGATGATAATAATAATAATAATAATAATAAAACTAATACTAATATCTTGGCTCAGGGCCTTATACGTAGGATATAGAACGTGGATACATTACAATTCACACAATCTAGATTCACGAGATAAAATTATAAAATTTATAATTGGCAATATCCACACAGTTGCTGAAGTAGTGGCAAAAATAGTAATGTATAATAATGGTAATGACAGTATTAATGTTTAGAATAGTAGAAAAAATATTGAAAAATGATAGCAATGAGAAACAGATTGCATACAATTGAATTCCAGCTAGGGAGGGAGCTTAGGTGGTTACGTAAAGAAGTCAAGTCCGGAAGGTAAACTGGGAATGTCATCTTATTCCCGTGGGTTCATCAAAGATTTTATAATAGTGTAGTACTTTGATCTCGTGCTTCGTCAGGCAGGGTATCTTGGTACACCTATCTTAGTGCACAAGCAAGGAAGAAAAGATAAAATGAAGCGCACGGAAGAAGAATGATACCAAACCTCGGAAGAGGCAATGCCATAACAAACGAAACGATTTTTTTTAATGAGTAAAAATGGTTTTTTTTTTTAGGGTATTGTAAAGTTATTAAAATAATCTGCTAGCTATTCTTGTTCTTGGACATTCCTTCATATATTTCTGATACACAGCATTTTTCCAAAGATTTCACAGTAAAAGTTGAATTAACAGAAATATTCCCACTAATTGGTAGGATTTGTTTTCTATGAAATCCGGGAAAGATTTGCTGTACATTCCAAATTCCTATTTAGACCTGATTTGCCAATTTTTTCTTTATTTCGATAGATCACTGTAGCTAAACTAAATGTAATCAAGTAAATCACTGTGGCGATAACCGCACTTGATTTGGTTTCGGATCTCTTATCTGCACTGAAGAACGCCATAACTGGACTTCATGTGGCGGGAGAGAGAGCCAAGTCTGGCATCAGTTGTCAGGATTAAAAGCATCGAAGTCAACATTGCTGATGATGTAGCTGCGAACAAACAACACATTCAGTTAGATTTATGAGTTTATGAGTCCCAATTTAAATAAATGATGATCAGGGCAGCAGTTATAAACGGGGAATGGGTAAATATTCAATGAGCGAATATTGTTGACCTGATCGTCATTTTTCACGTCAAAATAAACATCTCTGTTAATGATGAATGGATGAAAAACAAAAATGCTGGGTGTACAAAGCAAATGAGTCGTATGTGAGATGGTTGTCTCCACCACATTGAAAGGGAAGTCTTGTCATTCTGAAATTCTGTGTTGATGCAAAATGACAAAATCATGTTCTGTGTCACCCTTTGTGTTCTTGACAACCGTCCGTAACGGTGAACGAGCCAGCGCTCAAATGGAACAAATCGATTGACTGCTACGTCCATTTTTTTTATGAACCTCAGCATTGCTACAATTGTCGATCGAAATGTATGAATCGTGTATTGCAGCCTAACGTATTCTGTATGAAAGGATAGCCTGTATGGCAGGGTATCCCGTAAGGCAGCTTAGCTTATATAGTAAGGTTTCCGTCAACGTGAAATCGTCCAGAGAATAACTTCCATCGCTCATCTTTGTTTGTTTTCTCAGTCTGTCTCCTCCCCAGTACAGAATATGGCCATACCGCTCGATTTTCTTGGCAAAGAAATGATGGGAAAGCTCCAGTGTGTGGTCTCTCTTCGCAAAGAATAGCACATTTCTGTAGAGAAAGATAAGACATTCAGAATTAACGAGAAAAACGTGTTAACGGTTCGTGTTCCTGTAACCAGGGAACAATTAAACGAGAGACTGATTTTCGAGAGAAAGTTGGAAGAAGAATAAGAAAAAGAAAATCATAATTGGCTGAGACCGGAGCCTGTCAAGCATCTGATTGGTCAGAATGCTCACGAATGAAATGTCTGTCCTTTGGCGAAATTCCATTCAAACCTTTTTGGTTTGGATAGTACACATCCCCATGTTTCTCAGTACATTTGAATGTCTATGTATGATTTTAGTTCTATGAAAATTACTTAAAATTATTTGTCGAATAGACCAGTATCATTTAAGCAATAAAAGTAAAATGTGACATTTATAAGTGTGTGTGCGCGCGCGCGTCGTCGTCGTCTTCGTCTGGTTAGCGTAACTCACTAGCGGTCTCCAGTAACTTGAACTCTTACGATTCCATTTTGTTTGTTAAATTAATGGAGCAATCGCCTTACTGAAAGAGGATTGCGCTCATGAACTGAAATTTAATCATATCCAAGGGAAAGCGACCATTCTACTTGCTCCTAATGATTGCTCGTGGGGAAGATGCATCAGACAATTAAAGAAGGAAATCGAAAGCTGTTTCAACAATTTATGAACGCTTTCTTCTGTGCTTATAGAGTAGATACAGACGGACAGACTTCAGACAGACAGACAGATAGACAGACAGACAGACAGACAGACAGAAAGAAAGCAACGAGAGACCTTTGTCTGAGGGATTATAAAGTTACCCAACTTTTTCAATTTCACCGACGAAATTTATGCTCACCTCTGCTTCCCTTGGAAGGGGCGGTTTTGTCTTTGACATCTTCCTTTCTTTTGACATTCCCCCAAGCCCTCCCCCTCCCCCCACCCTTCTCTTACCAGCTTGATGTCTTGAGGATTCTTCTGCTGAGGAACTTCACATTTAAAAGAACAACTTCAACCGCATATCTTCTGGAGAACCTTTCTTTCCCTAGTTCGAATGAAACGGGGGTTGTTCAGCCATGTGACTCAATCTTTATGGGCGCCCCGCATATGTATTATACTGTGATTTACCTTTTACTGATGCTACGCCTTTCGCAGGATGGGAGGGGGTGTCCAAAAATCTAGCCTCTCACGTGGGCAAATCCAAATTCAAATTGTTCTCATGAAGACGAAAATGGTTTTGCCCTGACATTGTCAGATGTGTGACCATATTTTTTATGACTATTGATTTTGAGGCTTAGCGCTACGCCTACCAACACTCGAGGAACCAAAGATTTTATGGCCAGGCTTACCATCATCAGCCTAACTCCGCTAATGTACGGCAGGTGCCACGTAGGAAATTGAATGTTTACATAAAGGAAATTGAATGTTTACATAAAGGAAATTGAATGTTTACATAAAGTCACTTCGCCGCTTTAGCGTGAAAAACATCATTATAGCAAGGATTTATCATGCTCAGGAATTCTCATCCGAGGAATTATCATCCCCAGGCCTACTATGCTTATAGCTGGTATAGTCATTAGTGTCGTGTGCATGCCACTCAGATGTCGCGGGTTCGCGTCTCCCCTAGAGCAATGGAAAATCACGGTATCAAGATCAGTTACCGCTGCTGCAGGGGGGGGTCCGCGATGGGAGGTTGGAACCAGTATTCTTTGGAAGCTTGAATTTCAAGGCAATGGGCCCTGTG
>NC_087211.1:55767580-55795080 GCF_015104395.2 Macrobrachium nipponense
TTGGAGTGTTTTTGTCCACTAACGCTTCCTTAGCCTTTCTCCTCTTTGTTTATTGTTTTACTTATCCTCGTGTGTGTTATTGTGGGCAACTCGCTTTTCTGAGAATGGACAACTTATTCTCAACTTTTAAATTCTCACTTTGGTGGAAATTGGCGATATTTTTATCGGTTTAAAGATATGAGGAACATTTATTTCCTTATTACATTTCGTCCTACTGAGAGAGAGAGAGAGAGAGAGAGAGAGAGAGAGAGAGAGAATATTTTCCAGACTAGGAAATTCTCAGTTCTTTTGCAATAGAGGCAACATTTTACAAGTTGTTTTCTTCCAAAAGGCGACTGAGAGTCGTCATGGCCGAAAAACATTCTATGGTCTGAAAGCGAAACCAAGAATCATGAAAGCGTCTCTTGATTTCAAAGTCAGGGTTTGTTGATGCTCTTTTAGTTCGCTGAACGCTACACGGAATCAGTTTTCTTAATGAAAGTGGTTGATTGATTTAAATGATAAATTGATGACTCTGCAACAGTTGTTATCGACTCCATTTCAAAGCTCTATACGTTGAGCTCGAAGAGAAAAACGATAACAAGCAGATTTCAAAACAAAAGAAAAAACCTTTATTGTTGCTGAAAGTTCTTCGTTACGAAAAGGGAAATAACAATATTCCAAGAAAACCGGACATCGGGAGAGGCCTGTGATACAGACGTAGAACTTTCAAAATCTGTATTAGTGTACGTTAATGAGATATACTATTTCCATGTAATAACTTTACGTTTTCTGTTTCCGGTTTTATCCGGATTGTTTCATTGTTAAAAACAATTTGTCGCGCTGCTCTTCCGCCATTTGCTTATTTCGTCCAAATGAAGACTTACCCTACAACAGGAAGTGAAGAAATCACCACCTTCGTCTGTCATCTGATATTTATCCATTTGTATTATATTGTTTTTCCAAGCTTCTGACTCCTCTCAAATTATTTTACGAAAAATGGCAGTGACATAGATCTTGATTTTTGTTTTGTGCCTTATGTTCGACCACAGCGGAAAAACATTTAAGATTTATCAAGGGAGATTATACAGCACTAATATGTCAAGGATTCTAAAGGTCACGTGGTCATTAGTAGTTTTTTGTAAAAGAAGCTATTGAGATGGTTTTTTCTGTCCACCCTCCGATCATCAAACATACCAAATTGTAGCTCTCAGTAGTTTTTATTCTATTCAAGGTAAAGGTTACCCACGAGCGTACGTCTGGTACCGCTATAGGTGCCAACAATACAGGTCATCACCGGGCCGTGGCTGAGAATTTCATGTAGCATTATACGTTTTATTTTTATTTTTATTTTTATTTTATTTTATTTTTTTTTTTTTTTTTTTTTTTTTTTTGTGTATGGGGGCGTGTCACGGCCTCTGTTAACTGCTGTTTAGAGTATCTGCCGTCCTGATTGTTGGATATTTATCGTAATTTCTCAGTTTTGCTTCTTTTCTGTATTCTCACTTAGAGACACACGTGTCCGTAATCGTCATCATCAGTAGCTACTCATTCCTACATGTCTGCTTGAGATGCTTAGAGACCTCGTGTCCTGTAAAGATTCATAGGCTCTGGACTTAGATATAAACCATGGGTGAAACGAAAAAGTCACGGCCAATGTATGCTAAGCCTTGACTACTATTGAAACCCCATGTATGTCTTCAGATGAATGGAATATCTTTTGTTGTCACAGTAGCCGGTTTGACTGTGTGTTTGTGAATGAGTATTATAAATGTGTATACTCTTTTTTTTTTTTTTCATCTGTCCATCCGCCTGTGGTGTTTTCGTATGGTAACACTGCGTCCGGGGCTTTAAATAGTTACGCTGTATGTAAGTTTTAGGTAAATAAAAGGATATCTGGATGTACATTTGCAACTGAAAAGTGTTTTAATAATTTACTGTATGCGAATTACATCGTTAATATTCGAAATAGGATATTGTTATTATTGTTGAATGTAAGCTGAATGTAAGTATCTAAAGCCCGGGACGCAGTGTTACCATACAAAACACCACAGGCGGGTGGACAGATGGAAAAAAACCGAGTATAGTAATTGTTGACTTTCAGATATGCAACAGTGTAGCGGTGAAGCGCCATCATTGTGTGTTAATGTGCACAAAGGTTATTCATTCTTTGGTGAGATTTATTTTTTCCCTTTGTCTTTTTCTCTGGTTTTTCGTCGTCAGTTCCCATGTGCGTATTTTCCTTTCTCTTTTTGGGGTGGGGTCGGTCTGCCTTGTGGAATTTTACTGGTTGAGTTAGGAGTCTTTTGCCCTCATACGAACTCGCTCAAATCAAATGATATTGGAGGCAGAAGACCCTCAATTGTGACCATAATGCAAGGGTCAAAGGTTAACACTACAAATAGAGGCTTCCGTAAGCGTGGTCAACTCCATCTTTGATCAGAAATAACTGTCACGGGGAAAAAATTAGAGGCAATTTTTACCCTGATGCCAGTAAAAAAAAATTTCTTTAAAAAGTGAGGTTATTCCTTCTGTTTCGATAACAAACCTAACAATAGTGATGAGAGGGTTTGGCGTCCACAAACTTCCGCCAAGGCTGAGCAATAAACCCCTTTAATTAATCCCGCCTCCAACAAAACAAAAGGCCCCAAAGCCAGAAATGAATTTCTCTCAAAACTTGTCGGTAGCTGCCAATAATATAAATAACCTTTTGTAAAATGATCGTGAAAATCGAGACGTATTTCTGATAACCCTCAGGTAAACAGGCAAAAACATAACCTCCTTAACTTCGCTGTTGTTGGAATCAATGGGACATTTCATTATGAGTGTCTCCTGGAAAGGCGCTGGGACATGAGGAATGACGTCACTGGTGTTTTTAAATGTGAATATTTGACTCTCTGACGTTGCTTTCTTCACGTTTGAAAATTGGACAAATATTCAATGTTAACAGTCATAGGAGGTTGAGTTAAAATCCTGTTATTTGAATATTATTTCAATATTTTCACTTAAAGAAAAACTTACATAATATATCTTTTTAAAAATTTAGTACTTACAGTATCTAAGTCCCATATAAAAAAAATGGCAAGGAAAATAATTTATAAGCAAGACTACTTTCGTAGGGGCAAAGTGGACGGCCATTATCATCAACACTCGCTTAACGAGGGCAAACTGCGATCACTTCCTCCTCAAGGCGATGGATGTGTTCGCCTGCTTCTGGTCATTACCAGTAATTGCTAACAGCAGCCGATATGACCTTCGGAAGTCTAGATATCGGTCGCAGTATCGCGTTGCAGACTGTTGGGAAACTTTTCGTGACGAGAGGAGAAGGGATGTTAGGAAAAACGTTGTTGGGTCCACGATTATTTCGATTCCTTTATTGTATTACTATTATTCAAATAGTGTAGCCAGATCAGAGTGTAAGATTACGTATGTCAGTGGTATTGCTAAAGCAGTGAAAACACTGTATTCATTCATAAGTTTGTTGTCAATTTTATGTTTATGAAACAAGATTTGAAAGGAAATGAAAATTCCAATAAATTCACAGAGTTATTTTGGTTCGTTTTCATTTTATGTTGTTGGTTGTGTTAAGCCGATGAATAAGGCGACATTCATGTCATGATGTTTTTTTTTTTTCATAACTTTCGTTGGAGGAAAGACAAAAGAAAGCGTTAGTTTCATTCCAGTCCGCTATTTTTCAGTGCAATAAATGAGACAGCGAGGAATTCGTATTAGCTCATCATAATATTTTAACCTTGACATTTGAGAAAAAAGATTATTAAAACTTTCCTAATTCATATGGATTACTTTACATATATTAAAAACTCTGTTAAAACAGCGAAAAACATTATGACTTGAATTATGATGCCGGAAGTGAAGAAATTTGTTAGTGTTGAGAAAATAATTTATCGCGTATGCCTTTTAGTGGATATGTAAACGGTCGGATTGGATTAACCTTAATGAAATACTTCATTTTCATCACACTCTTCCTGTCGGCTATCTACTTATATATATATATAGATATATAGATATATATATATATATATATATATATATATATATATATATCATTCGAGCTACAAATGTCCTTTAATATCTAATTCGCTCTACCTCGGAATTGATATATTTTCATATATGTACCGAGGGGGAATTTTTTAGTCGATAATAATTTCGTACCCCCATGGGATCGAACCACCGTCCAGTTGGACGGGGAACGAAATCAGGATCGGACAGTGACGCTACCGAAACGGCTATCAGAGAGGCTAAAGGTTTATATCGATTCTGACCATTACAAATCAACGCCGATCTCGTTGTATTTGTAATTAGAATCGATATGAAACCCCATCCACCATGCTAGCCGATTCATATATATATATATATATATATATATATATATATATATATATATATATATATAAATATAAAGGACTTATAGCTTATTTTAAAAGATTAAGACATTTTTGTGTGTATTCAGTGTTTCAAGAACGTTATTAATGGGGTCCTGTTATTATAGTATATATATAAAATATATATATATATATATATATATATATATATATATATATATATATATATGAAATAGTTCACTTCTTAGTATTCAATCATCATATTGCGGCTGTAGGTATATGTTTCTTAATTAAAAATTATCAGTGTCCATCTTGCAATTGTTACTTGATATTGCTGATCCGGAATTGAAAGATATAATCGAAATAAAAAGTCTGGAAAGAAATTTCCTTTCTCATACATGAGAATCGCTCCCATTCAAAAGAAAAAAAAGTTTTTCATTTTTCGTAAGAGGCTTCTCTATTGCATCAGTTCTTCGCTTGACTTAATCCGGTTCACAAAAGTTTAGAGAGAAAAAACTGTACTGAGGAGATGAAAGTTTTGGAGAAGGGGAAGTGGGCTTCAATGCCGATTTTAGGACACGGATGGTTTGAGAGATCAAATCCTGTGTTGGCCGTGGGAGTGCTTGGCCTCTTTTCAGTTTATTAGATCTCCTCACTATACGAGAAGAAGAGGAGGAAGAGGAAGACGAAGAATATCTTGTTGTTTTAAGAGCGTGGGAGGAGTGAGAGAGAGCTTGGCATCATAGCTAAAATGTTGACGTTTCACGAGAAGGAAAACAATGCATTGACTTGCGAGAAGGAAATCTTGTAAGAATTAGATCTTACATTATACGACACGAACTTTAGCCATTCTAGTTCCTCGTTGGATATGTGGTTACGTGCTCGCCTACCATTCTGATGGGTCCAGGTTTGGTTCTTGCTCCCAATGCGGAATCAGAGGATTTATTTCTGGTGATAGAAATTCATTTAGAAATTCATTTCTCGATGCGGTTCGGATCCCACAATAAGCTGTAGGTCCCGTTGCTAAGTCACCAATTGGTTCCTAGCCACGTAGAAATATCCGAACCTTGGGGCCAGCCCTAGGAGAGCTGTGAATCAGCTCAGTGGTCTGGTTAAACCAACATAGTATACTTACCTTTTTACGAGAAGAGGGAGCAGTGACATCTTGACCTTGCTTCAGAAGATATTATCATCCAAACAGAATGGAAAAGATTTATGTTGTGAGAAAAGACGAAGAAAAATAAGAAAGCTCAAAGATTTAATTTTTTTGTTTGGGATTCGAATGTATAAGATGAAGCCGTGAAGTGAAGAGCCAGATCACTTAGGGACTAAAGACTCTCCTTAGATAAAATGGCTGGAATAGCGGACATTTAATTGAGTGGTCGTTAAGACAGTGTCGCAGAAAATACCACCGAGATTAGTTACTGGAGCTTAAAAGGGATTTAAGTCAGATCTCACATGTAATCACGTTTCCAATATATATATATATATATATATATATATATATATATATATATATATATATATAGTAGTATATATATTATAGTGTATATATACATATATATATACATATATATACTATACACATATATATCATACATATATAGAGGAGATACTAAAGGGTGTTATGCATCCCATGGGCATGAAACTACACCAAATATGTAGTTTTGAACTCTTCTCCATTCCCACTTTCCTCCTTCCATTTTGTCGTATTTCATGATTTATTTATTATTTATATATATATATATTATATATATATATATATATATATATATATATATATATATATATATTGTGACGAAGTGCCAAGTATCTGATTACTACGCTTACCAATCAGGAAATTGTTACCTCACAACAGCCAGACACCTGAACCTTCGTCATAGATAAAATACAACTGAATTCTCTTAAGGCAACAGTGATCCCTTAAAAGCTTATAAATTGGACTAAGTTCATTAAAACAAGTGTAAGGTAATCTTATATGTAATTAAATTAATTAAAGGGCATCACTCCATCAACAACTTTTAAAAGTCGTAAGTATCTCCCTGGTTCTAACTCACTTCAACAAAGCTGAAGGAAAACATCTCAATTACCACTATATTTCTACCTAAGCAAAATTAAATATACTGGTAAAAAAAAAAAACACTTATAAAACTTTTAAATACAAAACTTTATTATTAAAATCAAAATTTATAAGTGAAATTCACAATCTCAGGGAAATATACTAATACTTGAAAACAACGCAAAGTTTAATTAATTTTTGAATTAATTATTAAGTAAAATTAAGTCAAAATTAATTTACCACAAAAATCAAGAAATGAAACTATTCAAGTAAAATTTAAAGTGTTAAGTAACAATTAAAATTTGAAAATTAAGTCACAAGTCTAATACAACTATAAAACTTGAGAAGAATTCTGAGTAAATGCAAAGTAATTCACAACTGTTAAGCTCAACTAAATAAGCAATGATTAGTTAATGAAAACAATTAAGTTAATCAAACAAATTGTGAATGCAAAGCAAAACACACAATGTATAAGAATATTAAATTCACCACCAAAATGTGAAAAATAAGAAATGGTAACAGAATAAAAAAGAACACTTCAAAAGAATTAAACACAGAACATAAAAATTTGCTAAGTGTAAAAAATGAAATAGTTTCACCAAACCACTGTAAATATGTTTTTAAGCTGCAGCTTAAAACTTGTATTAACCATTACCTTGATATACCAATTATGCTACTGCTGCAGCTCCAAAATTCACTATATTATTCCAATAATTCACCATAGTATTCCAAAAAGGCTCCGTTACACACTTGTACATCGTCTGCTCAGATTCCACAAATAAACATTAATAATTAAATCAATCCAAAACTTATGAGTGACCAACCACTAAGTATAAAATCTTTACGTTAATGTACAATCAAAATTCTCTCATTTGGGGAGAGAGAGAGATAGAGCGGCTTCAGCGGGCTCTTCTTTGCAAAGCAAGAGTAAGTCTCAGAATGACATAATTCCTCTCTCTTCATATGGAAACTGGTCAAGATATCTCGGCCTCCAAAATGGTTGGGCAAAAATTTGAGAACGAGACAGCTATTATCTGAAAAATCCTCTTTCAAAACAATAGAGAGAAAGTGGGATTAGCGCTTCAGTGGTTTGATCGGTATGGTCTTCACCTACCACCTTTGTGGCCGCGAGTTCGATTATTAGGTATTCCAATGAGGTGTGAGAGATGTGTATTTCTGGTGAAAGAAGTTCACTATCGGCGTGGTTTGGAAGTCACATAAAGCTGTTGGTCCCGTAGCTGAATAACCACTGGTTCCATGCAACGTAAAAACCCCATACAAACAAACAATCATAAATAACATTTATAATTACATGATTCAAGACAATAAAAATCTCTTAAAATAAAAGATATGTTATAGAATTTTTTCGAATGAAATAAATGTCGTCATATGAAAGGTACTTAGCAGCCAACAAATTCTCTTTTGTCAAATCGAGAAATATAAGAATTAATTTTTCAGTAATACTAAGTAGTTAAATAACAAAAGAATCTATATTTTCTTAAATGAAATGAACGGTATCATAAGCAAAACTACTAGAAGCTTCTAATATAACGTAACTTTACAGGAAAATGTTGAAATCTTCACGTGGTTTCTCGACAAAGACACACTAACTTTTAAATACATTGTGCAAAATCTGAACACACATTATAATAACATATTAATCCTAAGCAAACTAATATGGAATTTGAACATATTGCTAACACACACATACATACACACACACACACAAACATGCTATAATAAATATATATAAATATATATAATATAATATATATATATATATATATATGTGTGTGTGGTGTGTGGTGGTCGTGTTCAGTGGGTAGATGTGGGTCTGCGTGTTTTGTGTTATGTATGTATATATTTTTTTATATATCTATATAGATATATATATATTAATTATATTATATATATATATAATACATATATATTATATATATATACACATATATATCATATATATGATATATATATTATATATACCATATATATATATATATACATATATATATATATATATATATATATATACACCATCAATATATATATATATATATCAATATATCTATATATATATTATATATATATAATATGAATATATATATATATATATATATATTATAAAACCCACTTTAGAAGGTGAGGGAAAACCAGGACTTTGAACAAGTACTTTCATAGTTTATTCTACATATTCAAGTTTATATATAGTGTGTGTATATGATATATATATATATATATATATATATATATATATATATATATATATATATATATATATATGTAGTGAGAGAGAGAGAGAGACCATCTGAATTTTTTCTGTTTATATCAGATACGTACGCAATTGTAATAACGACAATTCCCTGTCAACTAGCAGTTAAGAGGGCATTGTGGTTATGACACGCTATATATATTCAGAGAAAGACGAACGAAAATCACACATCACTAGGCTGTCTTTTTTTATTTGGCCAACGTTTCGTAATTCTGTACAGGATTACGAATCGTTGCCAAATAAAAGAAAATAAATAAATAAAGACAGCCTAGTGATGTGTGGCTTTTCGTCTGTCTTCCTCTAAATATGTTACCTGGAGTATTTCCCTGTAACCTGTATCACTAATAACATATATATATATATATATATATATATATATATATATATATATATATAATGTGTGTGTGTATATGTGTATATATATATATATATATATATATATATATATATATATATATATATATATATACACGTGTGTATGTGCGTGTAATCACACATACACGAACGTGCGTGCATCTTTTGGAATTACTCAGCTATTGAATTTTAGATTCATAATTTTTTTTCACCGGTGTCAGAAGTAATAAAGATGAAAGCCTAAAAATCCTCTGATGTAGCTTTTTGAAAATGTTCTTCGTTGAGAAGGAAATGATGTCTCTTTCTAAAGTTTAGGTTTTTCTCTCTTGGCCATTACAACTTCGCCTGTTTGACTATATCGTATCTCTCAGCGTGAGAGGTTTGGTTTCAATCAGTTAAGTGACAGGCAATGGTTCCCTTTTTTTTCTAATGAGCCTTTTCAGAGGTTTAGCCATAAGAATTGCAGTCTTCCAAACTTTGACTTTTTTTATCTGGAGTTTATATTTTTGAACCCTCGGTTCATTCACTGTCATAGCGCTGGTCATAATGAATTTTAACCTTTAAACTTTATATTGAGTGTGGTCGTCATCTTAAACTGTCAATTTAATCTCTCGTAACCTTCTCTCTTTGTGATCACGACCTGTTCGCCTTTTCTGGCTGGAATGGTCAGCTAATCTTCCTTTTTCCAAGTGACTAGGTTCGCTTCTGAATCTCCTCTGTACGTCTTTGTGGTTTCTTTCGTAACTGGAATTCTGATTATACCTTTCAAGGAGACGCTCAAACCACATTTAGTGTCCAACCTAACTTCGACATAAACTGAACCGCCTGCAGTCAACTCCCGATGGATCCGTGGATCTTCGACTGACCGTAGTAGATGAAGATTGAAGTCGCTGTTCCCAGCAAAAGTAATGAATGACTTTTTCTGGGCAGTATGAAACCGAGATACTTCAACAGAACTTGGATTCTGGCAGCAGAAAGGCACACTGGCTTTTAAGATGCTGACTCTCAAAGACGATATCAGGCGATCCCTTCTGAAATACGTTTTTTGGACGATGAGGGCCATCGCTGTTACCGCCACTTGAGTCATTCGTCTGCAGGATCATGGTTCCAAGAGACTGCTGACATCCGAACGTATAAGAGAACAGTTTTCTCAAATTGGAAGTAAACAAGTATAAAATGCGCCGATATTTCTTCGGCGCAATCGAGTTTTCACTTCTTTAGCATCATAGATAACCCCTTTATGTGGGTAGTGCCGCCAGTGCATCTCACGCCCAGGGCACTAGGCATTACCTATGGTTAATTGCAGCATCCCTTCTGCCCCTAGCTGCAACCCCTTTCATTCCTTTTACTATACCTCAGTTCGCATTCTCTTTCTTCCACCTTAATTTCCAAACTCTTCTAACCATGGTTTCATAGTGCAACTGCGAGGTTTCCCCCCTGTTACGTCTTTGTAACCTTTCTCTCAATTTTCCTTTCAGCGCTGAAAGACCTTGTAAGTCCCAGCGCTTGACCTTCGGTCTAAATTGTATATTCTATTGTATTCTCTACCATAGAGTATGGAAATCTAATATTCAATGTATTATATAGTAGAACTGTTCGAGATAAAATTGCCAAAGAATGAGTTATTTTAACAACTGTACTAACAACAGAAGTCATAACAACAAGAAAGTTGAAAGAACCCATAAAGTGGAGTGAAGAATCCGGAAGTGGATGCCTGAGTGTTGACATGGTGGAGGCGCTGGAGCACAATACAAAACAGGAGAAGCCCTTCAGGGCAACCCATCAACTCCGGAAGGAAAGTAATGATGGCTTTGAAAAGGAATCTTTAGACAGAAAGGATCAAGAAACTCCGATAAAGAGAACTCTCTTATTAGCCTGTCCTGAGTGTTCCCTTAAGTCAAAGTCCTCACACTTAAGATTATGGAACCTGGAAGTGAGACCATGGTTATATGGTCACCATCTGGTGTAGGGCAAATATGTGTAGCATGTAAAATGACTGCTACCCAGTATGAACTACACAGGTACACCTATCAATTAAGCAAAACGTAATTGAAGGACACGAATACTTGGCGCTCGCGTATACCCACAAAAAATGAATGTCCTCCATTTATGTGACTTTAACCTTAGCCCTTGATAACCGAGAATTAAATTATATGTCTTGTATGTGACATGTGGCAGAGCTTTGAACTTAGAATACCCTAGTGATCCCAAACAGAAGGGACCCAGTTCACCATTTGAACTTAGAATACCCTAAGTTGAAATCCGCAACCTTAGAAGGGAACCCAGTTCCCAGTTTGAACTTAAACCCACCCTAAAATACCAAACAGGGAAGGGGACCCAAGTTCACCATTTTGAAACTTTTAGAATCAAGAACCCTTATAGTTGATCCCCTATAACAACAGAAGGGAACCCAGTTCACCATTTGAACTTATGAATATCCTTCTTAGTGGATACCCAAAACAGAAAAGGGAACGCCCAGTTTCACCATTTGAAACTTAGAAAATACCACCCTACCGTGATCCCAAACCAGAAGGGGACCTCCTCAGTTCAACCATTTGAACTTAGAATACCCTAGTGATCCCAAACAGAAGGGACCCAGTTCACCATTTGAACTTAGAATACCCTAGTGATCCCAAACAGAAGGGACCCAGTTCACCATTTGAACTTAGAACCCTACATTTGACCCTAGAACAGAATCCCACCAAGGGACCCATCACCAATTTGTAGAATTTCCTATGATCCCAAACAGAAGGGACCCAGTTCACCATTTGAACTTAGAATACCCTAGTGATCCCAAACAGAAGGGACCCAGTTCACCAGCCTTTAGAAGTGTATTTGAACATGCCCTTATTTTCACTTGCATCTCACTTCAAGACTCCTCAACCGACAGAAGTGTGTGACCCTAGAAATTGTGGAGATCCAATATAATTTCCCATTCCACATAGAGATGCTGCACACTTCCATTATTTAAAGTCCTTTTCATCACAGGTAAGTATAATTTCCCATTCCACATAGAGATGCTGCACACTTCCATTATTTAAAGTCCTTTTCATCACAGGTAAGAATTTCCATTTCAAAGACATTATACCCACTGATGCACTATGTTCTCTACGGAGGATCTCGTATCGTGTGATGGAATTGATTTAGTCATAAGCAATATGTATATTTCTTTTGCAACCAAGATAGCTCCTGAGTGACTCTCCTTTTTCTTGTGTTCTTCATGTTTCCTTAAGGTTTCCGCGAGTAAGGGTTTAAAAGATGATGGAAGGTAATGAGTAACATCCAGTTATGATAAGAGGACGCCGTGCTTCTGTTAAAGAAAATCACCTTCTATCGGTATATGAAGGCTAAGGGGGTGGGAGAAACCGTTCCTTTTGTGCAGTTATTAGATGGTAGAAGTGCTATAAGACTATTAAGGGCGTAACGTGGCTTTATTACTGGAAAGGTGTATAGATTTTGTTCGTTCTCTTAGGCTAGCCAGCCTTTGTGCTAGCACGGGCTCTTGGTAAAACAGGGGAACGGGTTGTTTTGGTCATGTGTTCCTTATGAAACACAGGCTGGCAGTTTCACTAAAAGAAAACTATTGAGATGGCTTTGTCTGTCCGTCCGCACCTTTTCTAGCCGCCCTCAGATCTTAAAAGCAACTGAGGTTAGAGGGCTGCAAATTAGTAGGTTGATCATCCACTCTCCAATCATCAAACATTCCAAATTGCAGCCCTCTAGCCTTAGTAGTTTTTATTTAATATAAGGTTAAACCTAGCCATGATCGTGCGTTTGGCAACGCTATGGGACAGGCCACCCCCGGTCTGTGGCTGAAATTTTCACGGGCCGCCACGGCTCTTACAGCATTAAACGCTGTACAGAAAATTCGATTGCACCTCACTTTTGACTTGGTTTTTCTTGTCGCTGAGAGAGACGCTTCCACTCAGCAGCGGACTGAACAACTCATGCCAACTGTTGTTGTCCGTGAATTGTGCCAAGGCAGACGTGCCACTGCCAGTGGTGTGATGGTCGTTGGCCCAGGGGCTCAGTGATTTTCAGTTGGTTCTACAGAGGCAACCAAATGGCACGCGATCTGTGTGACATAAATACTCGATGGAGCCATTTATGATTGTTTACAGTGATCACTCCGTTTTCAGGGGAATAGATATTCAAATTCCACCTGCACGAACAGTTACCCCGTAGGGGAGTAGTGTCGAGCATCTCATGAGTTGGACTGCAAGCATTACTCAAGGTTCTTTGCAGTGTCCCTTCGATCCCTAGCTGCAACCGCATCTGTTCCTTTTACTGGATGTCCGCTCATATTCTCTCTCTTCCATCTTACTTTCCATCCTCTCGCAACAATTGATTCATGGTGCAACTTCGAGGTTTTCCTCCTGTTACACCTTGAAGACATTTATAATTTCAATTTCCGTTTCAGTGTGGAATGACCTTCTAGATCCTAGTGTTTGGCCTTTGGCTATATATGCTACACGAAAATTTATGCAGTGTGACTAAATATGCAAAGAAACATAACTTCCATGGGACCTACTCACGGACGAAAGTATACTAGTACCAAGGAATACTTAAGGAAGGTTTTAATAAATAGCTGGTAGTTGCCTGCCAACTGAATATTCTGTTGATGTTGATTTTGTTGCCGCCTTTCTCTATTGTTACGTTTACTTTTATTTTGACAAAATTATCGTTCCTATTTGAATATAGGCTATACATATTTTTATTATTGTATAGATAGATAGATAGATAGATAGATAGATAGATAGATAGATAGATAGATAGATAGATAGATAGATAGATAAATATGATAGATATTGACCGATAGATATTTTATTGACCATTCTCCACAGAAACATCAAATACAATATTATGAAATTACACAACGGTCCAAATGCATAAACTCATTTCAACAAGTTACATTTCCTAGAAAGGAAAAAGAAAATTAAAAAAGAACTGTATTCAAAACAAATGGCAACAATAATTAATATTAATTTTTTAAATAACACAGAGAGCTGTTTTAGAATATCCAATTCTATATCACATAGCAACAATAATATACAATAGACTAATAAACATCACACATTCAGATTAGACTGGAAATGCGTTAAAATTGTAACACAAAATGAAGTCAGCTGGGCGAGGCACTAATGAGAGAGTTTGCATCTTATTTATTTGAAAAACCTTCAAATTAAGCTTGCGAATATGACAAACATTTTAGCATAGTATGATCTTTCTACCATCAAGTCGCTCACTGATGAGATATCAAATTGGGTCCGAATCCTGGTAGGTCCTGGGGCATGCTTCGATTACTTGTTGCTCAGTTTGTATTTGGCACACACACACAACCTCTCCTCTACAGGTAACCGGCCCCTCCCTCTTCTGTTCCAACGGCCAACCTCAATAGCAAGAAGAATAGGAACTCAGTCTAATCTTGTCCACTCAATTTTCTCCAACTCATTTACATTGGTTTTTGTACTATAAATGTCATGAACGTTAAATTCTGAATTGATATTTTTATAGAAAGTTAATCTACCTGAGTTTGAGGTAGTTACTTCATGTTTCAATCCTTTGCAGATGGTTTACATTACATCGTCAATATCATTATCTAACAAGTCTCCTGATACAAACGTGAAGGTAGGGTTATTTAAATTCTTCCAAACCAAAATTAGATGGTTTAATTACATGGCCCAAGCGGAGTATCGGTCACGTCCCATTGTACCACGCTCCACCACCCAAACGCTTTTTAGCGGAAAAACTCTCTGCTTTGACCTGACCATGCTTTGAACGAAAAGTCAAAACAAGACCAAGTTCGACTAAGCAAAGAAGATTTTGTAGTGGTTTTGAACTTCACAACTTAAACAGTTAAAGTTGTTTTATGCACCATAAATAATAATTTCTTTTTCCATGGGTCTCCAAATCACCGTTAATCCAGATTCATTTTTCCATACATTAATTGCTGGGTACAACAAAAGCCTGAATGAAAAACCCTTTTTCTTTAATGTAGAAAAAGGACAAAGGCAACAAAGCATTATTTTTATTTAAGAATGAAATAAATTTTTAACTTAAAACATGACCAAACATTCTCGTTTGCTTGCTGCTTCTTGCTTTCACTGGATGATGATATAGAGCCACTCAGCGAGTAAGAAAAATAACCATCCTAAATATAACATAATTGTGCTCGTTCAGGGATCACAAACAAAGACTCCCTAACACCAATGGCTCCGTTTATCGCGTCAATTGGCCTATTTATCATTTCACGTCAAACAGATTTAGTCTTACTTCACTATTTAATTTTCATTCCATGAGTAGCTAACAAACTGATTGAGTAAATTTAATTTAACCTTTTTTCCACAATCATACCTACGGCCTGTTGTTTTTTTGAAAGGAATATCGTGTCACATCCATAAGGACAAGGATGTGTAACCAAAACCCAAAAACCCAAAATCCTATCAACACCGAACAATTATTTTTAATTAATTTCTTATAAAGATCGGTTCCTACCAAAATTGACAAACAATAGACATGAGGATTGGGTGACCCCACCTGGGCAGGAACGACCAATTGTCCGAAAGCAATATTAGAACGTTGCTGCCCAACAAATAACTACGTTTGGTTTTTTAATTTTGATACATAAAATAAGGTGCATTACTTATTCACACAGGATCGCCACAACCCTAGTCATTTTCAAACATCAAAAAATAAAGTACGGCCTTGGTACTGCACTCTGTCGTAAGAAGCTTGGTTGGGACAAATCCAATAAATGTCCACAAAAAGTTTGGAATTTTGTCCTCTTTGCCGAAGGTCAATCAAACAAGTCGTTAAAAGATATGATGATCCTCCAAACAACCCCACCCCTTCCCCTGCGACTGCGACCACCGCCTGCCTCACCCTGCCCCATGCACGGAGTAAACCAAAGCAAAGAGCAGTCCTGGGCACACAGGGAACAGAACTGATCATACAATTTAGCTATTTGAGCTTTATCAGAATCCCTTATTTACCTGCCCGATAATTTTTTAACCAATAACCTTGAACCACGTGTGTTTAACAGACAGTAAAACCAACTTTGCATTAATCCAGCGATTACTAGGAATACAATGAGGAACAATAAAACAATATCTTGTTACAAACCAAGGCTACTTATACTACAAAAATCCAAGGACACAGGTAACAGTTTTTATAACAATCCAGGGGGGCACTCCATGGGTCAGGCTCCCGCTTTCCGCTTTCCCCACTCTTCAAGAACGCTTGATTTGTGATTGTACTTTCAATGGTATGAATAGGATCATCCAATAAATGCGGGTACATATAATATCAGTTTTGTAACGCCTTACAAGATTTCTCAATCGTGATTCCCCGCCCCCGAGTGGTTACCATACAGTTTTGTGTGAAGTCGTTTCAATAAATTCCGGATCTGATGGTGAAGAACGCATTACCAAAGGTCAGTTGAATTGGTATTTAACTCTCCGGCGTACCAACGCCCAATTAATAACACGCCAAATTGTGAAGCACTATCATTCACACCTTAAAAGGCGTGTTCCCACCTATTTGACAAGTAACATTCAACCACCAATGGTGCGGGCCTACCTAACTAAACCGATTTACTTGGCGCACTCGTATAGAATAATAGTACCCAGAGATTACCTTCAAACAAAATTGTCAAAGTACTTCCATCACCAAAAGTAGGTTCTCTATATGTTTCGGCCAACCTCACTGACAAACAAATTCTTTTTCATTCAATTGTTCCTGACATTACTAGGGCGGGAAGTCCACATATTTTATTAGTACCTTTACTTTGCAACACTGCAATGACCAAACGAGCTGAAGACCTGCTCTTTAAAATTTTATATGAGTTTTTAAAATCGGAGGCCAGGGCAGTATAAAGGCTAAAAGGATAAGGATGAGCATATGATTAGAAGGTAATCTCACAAATCCTGGATTATATCGAAACTATTAACAGTTAATTGTACTCATTAGATATCAAACAAGAATCGCTCGACACCCCAGTTGTCCCTGCCTATAATTAAACTCCCTTGAATTGCCTGCAGACGTTTTGAAAGAATTTTCTTACACCAAAAGTATTTCATCCACACAAATCCGAGTAACCATCCTCCCATGTCCATGTAGGGTTTAGGTATCGGCCCATCCGGATACCTGTGCAGGTAAGAATAAGCTATACTCTGTTTTTTTCCATCCCTTGTCCAATTCCGACGCCTGTGGTGTTTTGCAATGGTAACAACTGTTTGGTCCCAACTTTTAGAATTAGTTTAACAAGTTCCAAAAGCTTACATTTTTCAACGATTATATAATTCCCTATTTTGTCTGCCGAATATTAACGGTGTAAATTCCCCGCATACATAATTAAGTAAACAACTTTTTAACCGTTGCCAAATGTACACACCCAGTATTTCGCTTTTATTTACCTAAAACTTACACCATATCGGGGTAACTTGGTTTAAAGCCCGGGACGCATGCCGGGTTACCATAACAAAACACCAACAGTGGCGGGGAGGGTGACAGAATCAAAAAACAGAAGTAAGAGGTAGATTCCCTCTCAACCGGCAAGTCACGGACAACCGCCACCAAACCAAACGTTTTAAATCGCCCATTTCACACAAACAATCCACCTAACGTAACTACTTAACTTTCTCCTGGTACTTTTAACTAAGTAAATGAACATGGTCATAAAATAAAAGGTTGGAATCAGAATGGGGGGACATAACAAAAACCAATAACCACATTCGGCACACAAACTAATTGGTAAGAGCCCACACCTTGATCAACTAATACTTAACTTGTAATCTTCAATCACACCGTAGAAAAACATAAGAAAAGAACTCTAAAAAAAAAAAAAAAAAAAAAAAAACAAACAAAAAAACACACCTACGGATCAAAACACATGCTAGTACCGTCCGCAGGTTGTTCTTTACCATTCCCATTTACGACTAATACAAGATACACTAACCAGGGAAAGAATTAAATTGGGATGACGAGGTTCTTTTTACTTTGATTAAGGCAAATTATATCAATAATCCAATAATAAACTTTCTCTACAAAAGTTTTCTCAATATTGGTCTTAACAACCATTTAACGTTCCATGAGATTATTTTTAAAGATTGTTTCCGTGGGCTACCTTAAAAAGGGTGGGAGGAATTCCATGAACTCAATCACCACAGTCATCTTTATACGTAGCTTTCTCCCTGTAGTCCATCCCTAATTAATTGCACGATACCCATGATTTTCTGGCTTCCCTTCTTTCATCTTCTTTTCTTTTTCGAGGCTTTATGCAGTCTTTTCCATTCCCAATCCTGTTACACAGCTTGGGCGGCGTATCCTTTTTAACAAAACAAAAATCCTTCCTTAGAATGGGTCTATTGGCAGTTGTTTTTAAAGAGCACCCCTTTTGAACTTAATGGCATCCCTTTTCTTGCTCTCGCGAGGCCCCAATGTGGACAAGGATAGGTCCGGGACACGAGTATTATCCTCATTACGAGGTTTTCCCAACGCCTCCTATGACTGAATCAGAATCGATAGTCACCTGAAGAAATGTTCACACAAATATTTTCTTGATCTTAGAATCTTCATCATTCAATCCCCTTCCAGGAGCCTAACCGTTTTTCCATCTGGACCGCCTAACGTAATGGAGTAAATTCCTTCTCCCTCACCCTACGAATCCAATTTCTTTTCCTCCAAAAATAATTGCTGTGCTAATAATTATTTTCTGACATTTGTTACCTTACCTTGTTTCTGTTGCATCTCAGTCAATCTTGGAATTCACAATTTGGCATCAGAAGAAACACACAAACAAGAGACAATTTTCCGCCTCCGCCCGCTAAATCATTCAACCGGATTGTTTGTTAGTTTTCTCATGGTATATCTTCCCAGATCAGCAGCAGTAGAAGTTAAAATAGCTTTCTATCAGTTCAACTTTTATTAATACCTTTCAGCTGCGAACGCATGGTTAGTTTTTTCTTAAGATCATTTAAACGTCCTCAATGATTACAGCAAGGTGGATGTAGGCGTTACCGGTGTATTTGACAGCTGTGGGTTGCTAGGGCCTAGTGCGCATTCGCAAAAATGGAAGTGAACTTGAAAGGGGGATTCTCCACCGTTCAGCCTTTATTTATCTTAAATAAAATTAAACTGAGTCCAACATACACTGAATTCATATTCTGGCCTCGTACATAAGCACCACACATTACAAAGCGTCTTTTAGCACAATCACGTCAGCAGCACTCGATCTAGTTCTCTTGAAATTTTATGAAAATACCCAGCCATTTTCCACAGTGTGTTTATCTACAACCAAGGCTGCCAACATACAAAAAAAATTTTGTATTTATAATCATATGATTATAGTTTCTTTCCAAGGAAGAGGCTCTGGTGGAGAAACGTATTAGCTCCTTGAGCCTGCATGAGCGGAAATTAGGTTCGCCTCAGAAGGTCTTTATGATTCGACTGCATTCACTTTGTTTAGCTTGAAGAGAGAGTAATTTAAGGGCCCCGTACACTGAACGATTGTCTGAACGACTGTCTGAACGATTGTCGTTATCGACCCACACATTATCGTTATCGACCCACACATTATTCATACAGCATGAACGATCTCCCCCTTGATTTCAGTCTGAACAAAGATTTTGTCTCGAGGAGACATGGCATCATCTCTAGAAGAGACGCACGCGATAGCGTTATATCGGCAGACAAACCCATACATTGAACGATCTGTGTATGACAGACTTATTTCGGAAGCCAGCAACCTGGGCATGACAGATTCCCGCTGAGATCGTTCAGACACGAAGCTCTGCCCACTTTTACATCCAGACAAGCTCATACACAGTGTTTTTGCGAACGATACAGACAGTCATTCAGACAATCGTTCTGTGTAAGGGGGCCCTTAAGATTTGGGGGACCATTTTCTGAATGACTTCATAATTTTCACTTACTCGGGGAGTAAGCCTACATACTACTTTGTTGTTATTGTTGTTGAGTGGTAGGAAAGCCTAAAAAGGTCTGAAAAAGGTGTTTGCCGTTATAAGTTAACGATACAGGAATTTTAGGATAGGATATTTATTATTTATTTATGAGATTGAAAATGTGAAAGATAAATAATGTGCATGTCAAACAGTACAGAAAAATTATTTCTAATAAAAGATGGCGCACATGTCTTAATTTTCGTTGCTGAAACAACGTTCTATTTGACCGTAGATTTTAGCACGCGGCACGAGTAAGCTGGAGATCGGACCACGCCTTGTTTATTCTTTATTAAGCCAGTGTGAAATACCACACGTCTTAAAGAGATCATATTTGATTTGAGACAACATTTTATTTATCACAGGAAAGTGGTTTGATGTTTTTTTTCTTTCTTTTTTTTCAGTACAAGTTAGCAACCGCCTATATAGCATTTGTGCACCAGGATTTGTTTATATTCATGATGTTATTTGAGTATTTATTTTTTATAAAAAATTAGTTTGTCCTCAATGTGCGTCGTGTTTTTGAAAAGACGAAAGTATATGAAAAGACGAAAATGTATGTATGATTTCGACATTTTTCAGACAGTATATCAAACATAAATTCATAAATTTAGAATATTCATGTATGAGCTGACGTCCAAACATTCGATCACCTCCCCAGAGCCAACAATGGGGGTGGAAAGTTCTTATATCCTCGGAAGCAATCTGACAGAAGTGAAGATCTGGGTAATTATAGCGTGAACTTATAATTACCAAGGATTAACGATGCGAGTTGTTCAGGCACTTCCAGATAATGGCCTTTAGAGCTGTTGCCCGTAATTGCTGATAGGGACAGAAGGTATTACTATAATTTCGGTCATATTCAACACTGCTTTATTATATCTATATTCAAGAGTTTTTTTGTTCGTTAAAAATGTACGGCCATTAAAGCAAATTGGCGATTAATATAGAAAAATGTGCGTGTCAGGCGCCCAGTTTTCTTTTTTAAGCTATTCTTTTATTTTTTAAATTCTCTCTCTCTCTCTCTCTCTCTCTCTCTCTCTCTCTCTCTCTCTCTCTCTCTCTTTTAGGTCCCGTTGCTAAGTAACCAATTGGTTCCTAGCCATATAAAAATATCTAATCCTTCGGGCCAGCCCTAGGAGAGCTGTTAATCAGCTTAGTGGTCTGGTAAAACTGAGATATACTTAACTTTACAAGTGCGCGCGTGCGCGCACCCACACACAACACACACACACACACACACACACATAATATATATATATATATATACTATATATATATATATGTTATAAAATCTTGAATGCAGGTAATTTCCTGGTTATATACATTCTCTATTTAGGTTTCTTGTTTTAGAGCAGCACAAGCGTATCTTCTGAAATTTGTCCCAGAGGTTAGCATTGGTCATTTTTTTCAAGGTATTTCTTAACTTTCCAATTCCGGAGATGCAGTTCACCATCTGGCAATGACATTTCCAGTCCTTATGGCCAGGGTTAATTGTCTGTTTTTGTCATCGTTAGGTTAAGGCAGCTTTATGTAAGCTGTGTCTCTCGCTGGTACAAGCAACCTGTAAAATGGTAAGGGTTAGATAGGGAAGCCTATACATAGAATAAGCAATGTTTAATGAGATGTGCTCATCGTGTATGCTGAACTCTCTCTCTCTCTCTCTCTCTCTCGATGACGAGAGGGTGTGTAGGTCGTTGGTTTGAATAGTGACAGAAGGCTGGGTACTTAATATGCATAGCCCCTGTAAAATTCACAGCCAACGGCGAAGGGATTTCAGCGCCATCTTTCTGGTGACGGCAGTGTTATCGACGATTGTGAATTGACTCTGAAAAGACTGTGCTTTGTAGACGATAAATGAGGCTGCAGCTGAGGCTTACCTAATCCATTTCGGTATGTTAATGAAAACCGCAGTCCCCCCGCAGTCCTTCTGCAGTCTCCTGACGGAGGTATGGTTGTCGGGTGAGAACTGAGACGAGACGAGTCTCGTCAGACATTGTTTTGATGGGTCGTCTGTCAACTTGGTAGACACGTAGCATCTTGGAAATGATTTTCTGCTGACATGTCCTTCCGCGTTTTTGTCTGCACGATCTATCAAGCATGCTTTAACTTTAGTGTATATATATATATATATATATATATATATATATATATATATTATATATATATATGTCTGTGTGTGTGATGTGTGTGTGTGTGTGTGTGTGTGTGTGTAGGGGTGGGCGGGTGGGGGCGTCACCAGTACTGGCTTTTTGAGATACTCTGTGAATAGTTACTTAAGTCCTCGTTTGTGAGCATACATATATACGTGTGTGAGTGTGTGTAACTGGAGGCCCAGGGGGTTTGCCTCCAGCAGATAAGAGGGTCTTAGCAGATGGCATGTTTTGTTAATTCTATTATTCCTCTATTGACGCTAAGCAGTGAAACGTAATTACCTAACAGTTCATTGAAGGATGTACGTATTATGCAAACACATTCTACATTCTGTGATTCGTTATTCCCTGAGATACTTCTGAATATATACAGCACGTGTTCTGGTGATGTCAAGTGTATGTATATATATATATATATATATATAGTATATATATATCATATATATATATATATATATATATACATGTTTATTATACTTGTATACCTACATATAATTTATTAGTATGTATATACATATATACTCACACACAAATACATTTGACATCACCAGAACACATGATGGATATTTTCAGAAGTATCTCAGGGGATCATGAACCACTGGTTAGAAATCCCAACATATTTCACCTTTAGTACGTTGAGATACAGTGAAGAAGACAGCATTCTTAAAGAATTAACGGCGACACCAGTCTGGATTCGTATCTAGAGTTTCATTTCTCCTTATAGTACGTCTAAATATACAATATATATTATTATATATTATATATATATATATATATATATATACATATATAAATTATATATATATATATATTTGTGTGTGTGTGTATCGACACGTATTCATTTATATTACATTAAATAAGTGCATATGTGCGTATGCTTATATATTTGCGTGCGTACCGTTATTGCTAGCGTTTTTAACTCGTAAATCAAAAGTTGCGTTGCAGTAGAAACATAAGGTTTATTTGTCCCCCCCCTTTCCCCCCCCCTTTATCTCTCTCTATCTCTCTCTCTCTCTCTCTCTCTCTCTCTCTCTCTCTCTCTCTCTCTCTCTCTGCGAAACAAGGATAAATATGGCTTTTATAGTTTATCATCGAGTAAATGAAATGTGGTGTTTGCAATCCGTAGAGTTTAATTTTAATACCTATTTATTATAATTGTAAGATATGAAAGCATTTACAGCATACAGGACTGGGGAAGTGCTGTCAGAATTTTCTTTTATGTGTTATATTATTTATAGTGTAAATAGTAATCTCGGCGTCGATGGCAATTATCGTTACGTCAACAAATTACAGAAACAGTAATCACTGAATACCTCCTGCGTTTTTCTCCCCTCCTGGCGGAGGTAATCTTTAGTGCAAAGGACGCTTCTTAGTAATTCCCCCTAATGCCCTTCAAGAGAAGTTTCCATTCGGAGAATTTCCTTTCATACCGGAGGAATACATCTGTGTTTTTTTTTTTTTTTTTTTTTTTTTAGCCCGTTCCGACGCAGATTTTCTCAGTACACAAAGCGAGTACTATAGGGATTGATATTTTCCCTCTGGATTTCATTTGATTTATTGAATGTCAGGATTTGCTTCCTTTCTAGCTCTGGGAAGCCTCCATTACTATTATTAAATCCTTTTCCCCAATACACATATATAAAGTGTGTATATGTATTGATAGTAATGCGGAACGAAAGGAATTTATTTCTGGTGATTAGAAATTCATTTTTCAATATAAAGTATACCAATAAGCTATATGCCCCGTTGCTAGGTAACCAATTGGTTCCTATCCACGTAAATCAAAATCTAATCCATCGGGCCATCCCTGGGAGAGCTGTTACTCAGATCAGTGGTGTAGTTAAACTAAGATGGACTTCCTTCCTTCCCCCTCCTCCCCCTCCCTCCCATTCCTTCCCTCTTCCCCCTCCCCTTCCCTCTTCCCCTTCACCTTTCCGTCCTCCCCTCCCCTCCCCAAATTTTCAACATTAATTGACCCAACCAACGGATCACGGATGGTCTAGTATTTTATGAACTCTTCCCAGATAGATAACAGAAATCTTATGGTCGGCCCAGAGAGAGAGAGAGAGAGAGAGAGAGAGAGAGAGAGAGAGAGAGAGATGAGTAGAGAGAGTGACACACGTTTAGGAAAGCCAAGATTTTTTATACATATTATACTAGGTACCGTCAGCAGAGCTCGTGTGGAAAGTGAATGTATTCTATTGCTCTTTACTTCTGTTTGTGGTGTCAGTGAAATTCCTTTTTATACAAGTGCTTGGATGGCTACAGCTCTGTTTTCATTGACACTGTAAAAAGTGACCGCAGTCGTAAACATTTTAATGAGATGAGCAACCAATTAGTTGCATGAAGTAGAGCCTTACTTTGTCTGTGACCAAAACTACTTTGATCGACTTCTAAAATCCTCTGTTGGTAAGTAAATTCAGTGCATCGAAAGATACGGTGTATTTTCAGTAAGGGTATTTCTAATGAGCAGTGTTACTACAGTACATCTGCCCCTGGAATTATTCGCGTAAACTTAACAACCGAAATCATTAATGAAGGTTTATGAAATGCTGATGCGTCAATAAACTCCACAAACTTTTTTTGCAAATCATTGTTAGACGTAAATTTTGCTTTAGACGACATAGAGAACATTCTTTGTAGACATTCTGTAAATAATGTCGTTTTATTCCTTCATTTTATTTTTACCGGTCTCGCAGTAAACTTCCCATTTACAGCTAAATGAAGTTCATTAATGTGTGTACTATGTAAATTTATAACCTTAGAGTGAGTCCCAGAAAAGTTGGTTCCACAACATGGTGTGTCATCTTTGGCATTTCAAGGACTCTACTGTCTGTTTCATTCCAGGTTTCCAGGAAACCACCTCCCCGCCTGCTCTGTCAATGGTGTTTTCCTTCCATGTGTTCCGCAAGAGTGCCCCGAATGGCAAGGTGTCAGTCTACGTCGGAAGGCGGGACTTCACAGACCACCTCACTCATGTGGAACCAATAGGTGAGTTCTCTCTCTCTCTCTCTCTCTCTCTCTCTCTCTCTCTCTCTCTCTCTCTCTCTCTCATGTATTCTATAGGTCTTTGAAAATCAGAGAAACAGCACAGCAAGGGTTAGAGTGGTTAAAAGACAGTAAAACAGTCAATCTTCTTATCGTAAACTTTATCGTACACAAAATGTTATGTAAAAATATATTGTGATGAAAACTATGATTTCTGCTCAGGTAGTTGACTATGTATCAGTTTATTTAGAATTTTTCGTCAGTAAATATCATAAGGTTTCCCAATATGCTACCCCATGACATCGAGTTCTTTCACCTTAGATACCCTTCCCGTATTGCAGTGTATTATGAATTTCCGCAATTGAATTTTAGCTCCAGAAGGACTTCTTTTCTGTTCGTCAGAATTCACCTCACCGAACTTTAGCCAATGTTTAACGATTTTACTTCCATCAGCCTCACTTGCTGACTTCTTAAGTTTTTTTTATTTTGCAGTGTTTCGGTGATGGACTAATTGCTTAGCTTTCTGTGTAGTTTTCTTATAAATAATCGCGTGTTCTTGACAGGATCAGTGTTATGATACTAGATGACATCTAACGAATTAAGTTATTCTTGTATAGTGTAGTCTTTTATGAATCCGGTTATTTTGACGAATTGTTGAATTGTTGCACTTGAATTTAGTTCTTCGTATTTACTGAACTCACGTTTTCCATTGACTATGACGTAGATATCTGTTCTCGCTTACTCGGGGAGTAAGCCTACAAACTACTTTGTTGTTGATGTTGGGGGTTAGGAAAGGTCTGCGTAGAAGCCCAAAAAAGGTCTGAAAAGGGTGTTTCGCGTTGAGTTAAAGATACATGAATTAAATGATAGGATATGTATGATTTGTTTATTAGAATGAAAATGTAAGAAATAAATAATGTGCATGTTAAACAAATCAGAACAATCACATTCCCTTGATGGGACTTTTGCTACTTTTTCGTCCAATTACGCAGAATATGGTTATCTTTTCTCTATCTCTTAGTCTTCGTAAGGGAATTTCTGTGGTTAACAACTCTCATAAACAATTTAGGCCGAAGGCCAACCGCTGGGACCTGTGAGGTCATTCAGCGCTAATAGGATAATTGAGAGTAAGAGGTTTATAAGGTGCAACAGGAGGAAAACCTCGCAGTTGGAAAGTAAAATGGAAGAAAAAATATAAATAGAGGTAAAGTAAAAGGAATGAAATGGGTTGCAAGTAGGGGCCGAAGGGAAGCTGTGTTGAACCTGAGGTAATGCCTACAGTGCACCGTGGGAATTACAATGACGGCACCAGCCACTACGGGACCTAGTAAGTCATGGTCTTTATCTGCGATTTTATTCCATAGTTGTCTGATAGCAGTTTTTTTTTTTTTAACTTATGATTGTAATTTCATTACTCCTTTTCTTTCCTTCATTTCATGACAGCAGATCCTTTCATTTGAAAGTGAAGTATTCATCGATATTTACCTATCACTATTCACTTATGTATAGCCACGCAGTTGCCCTTAGAGATTGGCAATGGAATGATTTAGAATAATAACATTAAATGAGCCTCTCTTGTCTCTTGTCATAAAACCGTAATTATTCAAGTTTACAATTAAATCTCTCTCATGATTGAATTGTCTTCGTTACCTCGCCATTGGTCAGAATATCGTCAGTCATGTGTCTTCTCACTGAACTTTTTTATGCATATAATTACTTAGATACATCCCCATCTTTCGTTAATTCCTCTTCCACTTGCTAGTCATCAGCCATCTAAATTCGCAGTCTTGAAACCTTAGTCTTTCGTCTTCCATTCAGACTGAATGAGAAAAGCTTTTGTGGTCACTTTTCCATAGCCAATTCCTATTTCAGTGGAAACAGGCGTTCGTCCAATCGCCTTTTGTCATATTATTTCCCCTCGATTTTGATTCGTAGGTTAGCGCGCATTATCGAACAAATAAGCTCTGTACTTCAGTTACCCATTATCCTCTTCTAAACTGGCCGTCTTCAGTTCTGCAAGGAATTCATTTGTAGGCTTCTATGTGTACTATATATACACTGCCTTTCCAAATGCGGAGAGAAGACGCTTTGTATTGCAGTGCCCCATTTCATGAACAACAGAGTAATTATAGGTAACCAGAAGCCCCGTAAGTGGGTAGTGCCGTCAGTGCCCGCATGCACTGTACCTCCTTTTACATGCTCTTCCATTTTACTTTTCACCCTCTCCTAACAATTGATCCATAGTGCAACTGCTTTGAGGTTTTCTTCCTGTTACACCTTTCAGACTTTTGGCTCTCGATTTCCGTTTCAGCGCTGAATGACCTCATTCCTGTATTCATTTCAATGAAATTCATAGGCAACCCAAATGTTCACCTCATGCCGCTTGTGTAGGAAAAC
>NC_087211.1:55800080-55809420 GCF_015104395.2 Macrobrachium nipponense
GTTTTGGACGAATGTTTGATGTGGCGTTTCCAGCCTCTGATGATCCGGGTTTCAAATTGGTTTACATCCCTTCCCGTATGAGCGTCGTTTTGAACGCATCCGAGGAAATAAGGTTGCTGATCTGTGGATAGCTACAAAATGCTGGACATGTTTAGAACTCATATTCTACAAGGAAGACTATATCCGGGGGGGAGCTGAGTCAAGGCAAACTTTGTTTCTTCCCAAAAGAAGTAGTCATTACATCGTTTTCTAGGCCTAGACCTGAAATTCCATATGGCCAATTAATTTTTTAAGAAAAATGTTTTATACATTTCAATTTGAAAAGCCCAAATCGTTTGTAAACAATAGAGAGAATATATAAATATCACTTGTGATGTCAGAAACTACTGCACTTTTTATAATTACGGAGATTGTCCTGTCACTGTACTTTTTGCTGTAGAACATTAGCCTGCAATGGAAAAGACAGCCGCTGTTTTAAAATGTATGGTAAAGCTCATAGGGAATTGATCCGAGGCTGTGAATGTCTCCAAAATTACAAATCTTTAAATATTGTTATGTTTATATTAATTTGACTGTGTTTTAGGAAAGCTTTTCCTATTTAAAGTCCCAGAGTTACCAGTATGACATTCTTTTGCCATTATTTACTAAATGTTTGTTTTCCGTTTTCTTTACAGGACAGACTTCACAAAAAACTCGGCGCTAATTCCTATCCCTTCCACTTGCAACTTCCGAAAAATGCCCCGGCTTCCGTAACTCTGCAACAAAGTAAGTACATAAGTCCCTTGTACTGTATGTGTATATATGTGTGTGTGTGTCTGGGTGTGGGTGTGGGTGTGGGTGTGTGGAATCTACTGGTCATTTTTACCAGATACATATGAAATTCTAATAGCCACAATGCCCTCTTAACTTCTCGAATTCTTTGCTCTTTTTTTTATTTTTTTTCGGGGGGGAGGGGGTACGATACGCCTGAAGATCCAAGTTCAAAGAAATTTTTGGAAGAAAATGTGATGTCCGGTACCGGGAAAACGAACCCAGGTCCCATAATCATAATGAGGTCGTCCTCATTGTGATTATGGGACCTGGGTTCCGGACATCACAATTACTTCCAAAAATTTCTTTGAACTTGGATCTTCAGGTTTTGTAGTGACGAGCGTCTCAAAAAAAAAAAAAAAAGCAAAAAAATTCGAGAGAAGTGAAGAGGACATTATGGAAATTCAAGTGAGGTACTGTATTGTGTGATTATCAACAGTGTAAACCATTTTGTTAACTGTGACCGGAAAAGGATAACCTTTATCTGTGAATTACATAGTTGCCACTGCTGGACTAACTCTTTATATTAATTCAGGATTTCAAGTATAAGTAGGTTTTTTATATATACATAGCAAGTATATATACTTATATGTATATGTATATGTGTGTGTTTTATTGCGATGAAACGTGTAGATTCCGCTAGGAATAGGGTAATAGGATACTGGACTGGCAGTATCCGCTGGGTAAACGCAACGGCTCACCGACAAAGACTAAGATAAGCCTTAGATAGAGGCAGTATTTAGAGATTAGTCGTTTCCTTCAGCACGGCGGGTTCATTCTGCACTGGCAGTTTTCTGTAGTACTAGTCTTGGTATGCCTCCGTTGTGGCCGGATCTAAAGCCTGGCCTTTATGGTTCAAGGTAGCTCTCTCTACAAAATGTCGAAGGACCATAACGTTAGGACCTCCTCAGGCCATCTGGGAGAAAAGTTCTCGTTGTCGTCGTCCTTGAATTCCTTCGGGGAGTTCAAGCGACAGGATGTGGTGTCTTACTCCAGTCAAGCGTCTGTCTCTTCGCTGGTGGCTTCTGACCGGGAGAGAAATTCTGTGAGTCTGGGACTTGATGTTCCGTGAAAGATTGATCGGATGAAAGACGGTGTCTCGAGTATTCCTGGTCGGTGAATCCCATAGCATCTACAAAATTCAAGGGCGAGACGTCGCTGCTGATAAGGTCTTGAGCCTCTCGAGGGAGGGAGATCGGGGCGACTGGAAAGTCTTATTGTTGTCATTCCCGCTGTTGCTCCGCCAATCGGTCCTTCAACTTTATACGGAAACTTGGAAAGGAAGTTTAGAATTCACTTTGAAATATAAAAGGTGGTATGCTATTTGTATATATATATATATATTATATATTATAATATATTATATATATATATATATAATAATACACATTATACAAATTTAATAACACATTTATATTACACGCAAGGGGCAAACACTCCCTAACTCCTTTATACGAAACTGGAAGGGAGAATCACTTGGGGAATAAAACAGGTGTATGCTAGTTGTATTATATATATATATATATATACACATATACATATTTTAAACACATTTTATACACGCAAGCCACACTCCTATATATATACATACACCATATATGATATATATACACACATATATCATATAAGACATTTATATACGCAAGCATCCTAACTATATATATATATATATATATATATATATATATATATGTGTGTATATATATATATGTGTGATTATATATATATATATATAATATATATATATATACATATATTAGTTAATTAATGTGCCCTTATTAAGTATGTACCAATAATTTACGTCCATTGGCCCCTTACATAATGTTATTTCAGTTTTGTTTGGCATCCCCTACATTTTCATGCACTGATATAATTTATAGATTATATATATATATATTGTATTATATATATAATATACATACATTTACTACTAATACATAATACATACATTGTATATATGCTGGTATATACAGACACTGAGATAGAGTGACTGAGAAGGTGAGGGTGAGATAGGGTAGATATTCCATGTACGTGGGTGTTATTTTCTACGTTGAAACCAAATGTGGTTTTGTTACAAAACTCACTTTTTATGATTGAAGTACTGTACGAGTAGCGACAATTGCGAGTCGTCTTCCTCTTGAGAGTCCTTCAAAAGCCTTCACACATCCTTTGGAGTATAAGTGGCAGGACAGAGGGAGCTCGTGAAGTCCCTCTCCCTAATAAGTGTAGTAGTAGTTCTCTGCTGTGAAGGTGTCCGTGTATGGTGAAACATCAAGTAGTTGAAAAGCCAGGTTTTTGTCCATCATTTACATTTCAAGTAAATTGCTATTGTTTGTGCATGCTTTTAATTATTTGTGTTATGAGCGTATGAGAGAGAGAGAGAGAGAGAGAGAGAGAGAGAGAGAAGCCATTTACTTCAAGTACTTTTGTTTCTCCGTATGTACGTATCAGTGAATCTTATATTACGTTTCTCTTAAATTTGTATGCGTTATACAAGAGAGAGAGAGAGAGAGAGAGAGAGAGAGAGAGAGAACTGAAGAGCCTCCTTCATTCTGGAACCCTTTGGTTGTTTCGAAGAATCAAGACTGGAGGGAGGGACGAGTTGCTGTCGGATTAAGGCAACTTGTATGGTACCTTTGTGAAGTAGGCGTGACGTCATTTTTTCTTTCTTATTCGTGTGTTCGTACCTAGCAACTGACTGAGGACGAAGGACTCAAAGGGCAATGTGCGTTCGTGTTTATTATCGTCGTAAAAAGAGATGCATTACAGTGCGAGTATAAGCAGATGACGATAAATAGGACAGAGGGAAAGCACGAGAGAAAGACGAAATACGGGAGACTAACAATATAACAGGAAGATATCATTTAAATTGGGAGATATGAATAAATGGAAGAGTTAAAACGGGTGTGTGTGGAATAATACGGTTACGCGCTCTTTTCAACGACCAGTTGCAAAGTTCGTATTTTCAACAACCTGGCCATTGTGGAAGGTGAGCTCGCTGTTCCCTTATGGCATATTAATTAAAGGGGTATATTCTCTGTATCTTCCTGCTTGCTTATACTTTATATAACACTGACATGATTCAGCAGCGAAATTCTATTTAAATGGTTCGCAATACCTCCAACAAATGAAAATCGGTTCTTGGCTGGTATTCAGCCAAAATCTCCACATAACTTGGGCCCTGTCCACACTAGCGGGCACTGCTTGGCGAGCAAACACTGTTTCCATAACCAGTTCCACTATACTGACCGACCGAGTATGGAGCCAGAACGATGCCATTGCCTGGTAACACTGCTTCAAAAGCGAGAGAAAATATAAACAGCTGGAAGTGCCGACGTGCATGGAAGCTGGTTACATGAGACATTACGTTAAAACATAGTACTGTGTTTTTCATTTTCTTTAACATTTAATTGTTAGATGGATATAATTTTACTTACTAAATAAGCGCCTCCAGGTGCTAGAAGTCAATTAGATCTTGTAGGAAGTACTACACGAATATATACTGTCTTCGTGTGTTATTGGTTTTGGACGCTAATGTAGTCTCTCAAGACAGAAATTCTTATGAAGGGTTGTGACTTGTATAGAGGGGAATTATTCCTGAACTGCAAAATGATAACAGAAATAGCACTCTACTGCCGTCATGGGGTCCCAGAAATAAAAGATCTCATTCAGTTTGATATTTCGGATCATTCCTGGATCACTGTCACCCGCAAGGGTTGTAACCAGTATGTATCCACCTTTGCGGTGTGTTTAGTATGAGATCGTTGGGATGACCGTAAAAACATAAACAAAAGACTGTAAATATCATAAGGATAACGACCCCCAAGAAGTATTAGTCCTAAATAACGACCCCCGAACTTTGTTAGGGGTCACAATCAAGGAAAGATCCGATATTTCAAGTGTTGGTAATCGTGAGACTAATTACAAGGAATAAGACTTCCTTAGTGACAAGAAGGTGGAGGAATTGCCGCTGAATTAGATGCAGATAAAGTGTAATGTTATGAAAAACAGAGTTTTGTTGTTATACCTTACCCTCAATAGTTACTCATTTTTTTTAATCTTCGACTCGTTTCGGGCTGGCGTCCCTTGAAAAGGTATTCCATTCATTGTCTTTCTCTCTGGTAGCGTCCATTGCTATTCTAGGTGCGGAGGTGATTGGTTATGACTTCCATGGCACAGGCAATGATCCCTATTCCGCCAAGACGATGGTCATGATCTCAAGGTGACCAGAAAGCACGTGGTGTGTATCAGTTTTTGCTGTAATAACTTTCATTGAAAAGTAGAAAAACGAAAATTAAGGTTTTTAAGGGCGTTGTGGTAACATTTTTTTTATATCTGTTAAGAACTTCATCTAATTTCTGCCTGCTTTTCCCTCATTGAAATGTTACCACCTACTTTTCTGTAAGTACAATTTAGACTTTTCTCGACAGCTGCTGGAATGTCTTTGATTTTCCGTGTCAGTGAAGCCCCACGTGAGACTTCAGTCTCTCACGCGTATTCTGCAGAAAATAAAGAACCTGAAGTCTACCAGTGTGAAATCCCCTTCAACATTTCATCCAAACAAAAAAGCTCTTTCCTCTCTTTTTGGAACTTCAGAGTGATGGGGCCCTCATTGTGAATAGCTCAGCACTTTTTTACTTTCAGGGAGCTTATCGATTGATATCAGCAGCATTCCTTCGACACGGAGAGAAATGGGTACTGACTTCCCCCTGTCAAGAAGTTATTAACCATGACACAAAATTGTTGGTGTTTCTTTGCGAGAGAGGACGGACACGTGAACGCAGACAAATGAAAATTGAAGTAGGAAAAAAGGGAAGATTACTGACCAGCAAAAATTTTACATTCAATTCGAAAACAGAGAGCTCCTAGAAGCGCCTCAGATATGAGATTAATGTTTTAGATCAACTAAACAAGTCACTATAATAAAGGAAATAATGTCATATAACGCAATCAATATTGTTTAGATGTATCATAGAATTATAATTGATAAGAAATAAAGTTTCACTGCTGTGAAATAAGGGACTGGAATGGAGAGTAAGAGATGGATACACAAAATCTTTCTCTTAAACGCTGAAAATATCAGACCTCTCGTTTTTCGTTCAGAAAACTGCTTCAGTGTGAAAGTAAAGTTCAAACAGTAGCAAATAGTATGTGGATGGTTGAAATATCTGGACAGCAGCCAGAATTATTCAAAAATAATGATATCATTATCTAAGTAGTTCTGCATTCATATCCAACAGTGGCTGGAAATCAGTTATGAAATTTTTTATGAGCAGATTATAATAGCGCTGACTCAAATTTCTAGGGGAAGTCTATTCACTAAGAGACCCACTTCACACTACCGAATATGTGGTCACGACAAGTTAGTCTCATACTGAGTCAACTTTTAAAGAAATCATTTTAGGCTAAAGGGCTGTACTACTCTCAATACGCGCTCTTTTCGAAGCATCAAAGGAAAACAGGCTACACCTCACTACCCAAAGTGTAGGCGAAAAGTTCATTACAGAAGTTGAGCCACTGAAGTTAAAACTCCATTGAAAGCCACTCCAACGTCCGGTAATTATTTCTCTACTTGTTCGCCTTACTCAGAGTCTGAGGATTCAATCGATAGTGTTTTGGTGTTATAGAGGACATGCGCGCTAATTGTTGTATGCCAATACCTTATAATACGATAAACAGCATTGCTACATATATCTGCCCTATATGACGTTAAGCCTATTAAAAGAAGTTCATCAAGATTTACTGCAATTAAGAAACCTTGTGTGACTCTTGAAGGATTTTGGACAAAAAGATATATATGTGTGTATATATATATATAATATATATATATATATATATATATATATATATATATATTATAGTATCATATATATATATATATATATATATATATATATATAATATATATATAATATAATATATAGGTAGATAGATAGATATACGGGTTCTTAATGAAATGGAATTGTTCGGGACTACCTTGTTGAAATCACATGTTTAAGCCTTAATTAAAAGAAGCCTGTATCAAATGCTTTAGTTGCACTTGTTCGTGAAGGGTTTGCCCTTCGTCATTGATTACATAGATTGTAATCTCTTGAGACTACCATCTACGTAATCGATGGCCGGCGACGTCCCTTTTCTATCCTATCAGGTCTCTCTCTCTCTCTCTCTCTCTCTCTCTCTCTCTCTCTCTCTCTCTCTCTCTCTCTCATTTCATTCCACACAGACTTCCTACTTGGTTATTGTTCTTGGCTTCAGGGGCACAGAACCAGAAACCTTTAAGCGTCACTTAACTGAATTGCCAATATAATCAGAGGCGAGCTTTCCTAAGGGTTTACAGCATTCATTCCTGCAGGTCAGGAAAAGTACCTGCTATGCAAAATTCAGATTTCATTGGTCGAGGGGGTAACTTTGTTTGTTTTTCTGAATGATACCGTCTACGAAAAATACAATTTATCGTGCCCGCGATAAACGAAAAATAGAATTTATCGTACCCACGATAAACGAAAAGTATAATTTATCATGCCCACGATAAACGAAAAAATATAATGTTATCGTACCCACGATAAACGAAAAATATAATTTATCGTACCCACGATAAACGAAAAATATAATTTATCATACCCACGATAAACGAAAAATATAATTTATCGTACCCATGATAAACGAAAAATATAATTTCTCATGCCCACGATAAAGATTTCTTATCTTTATTTCACGTTAATATTGGATGAGACACTGTCGTAATCAAAATTTGATTTTTTCATTATTATTATTTGCTGATGTATTATTTTCAAGATGGCATTGTACAGGAGACGATGAATCATGGCCATGGCAAAAATTAATTCCTTTCTGGAAAAATTCTCAATGATAATACTTTTCGAATGAGACGCCGCTGGTGCAAACCAACGTCTCTTTGCGCAATTGCTTTTGGCTTTCTTTTGGGTTAAGAATTCATAAATCGGGCTTTGTTCTTCCTGGATTTTGAGACGTAGGCACACACACTCCGTAACACTAGTGAGGCTTCTCTGAGTTGGCTCTCTTTACTTTAAATTTCTACCTAATTTCTTTGTGCTTTCCCACTCAGAAACATGTCAACTGTTCCCTGCGCATGTGCAGGAGTGTGAATATGTTCGTTCGTGTGGCTGAGTTATGTTTTTGCACTGGAATTCATCGTCATATTTTGGAATATGTAAGAGCTTACTTAGTTGAATGAGTCGGATCAATCACTGAAGTTATGACTAGCTAGACAAGCAGTCAGGGCAAGCTCCAGAATGGTTTGCATCGGAGCAACAAAATAAGAATTTACAAAAAGGACACTATCCAAGGCAAGAATCATTTTTCAGAAATACAGAAGAAAGATTATCGCAGTTTCTGGAGACGATGCGTATTGATTTATACATCAAGGCGTTATTTTAGTTGCTGTGTTTATATATATATATATATATATATATATATATATATATATATATATATATATATATATAATTATATATATATATGTGTGTGTATTTTTCTTTCTTTCTTTTTTTTTCTTTCTTTCTTCTTGAAGCAATTATTCTTTATTCCAACCGTATTTTGAACTAAACAAACTCACGTCGGATATTTTATACCGTAGAAGAGCACAGTCACAATAAAAAGGATTTTCGCGCTAACGAAATAAATCCCATGCGAAGTGCATTTGTTGCCATTCGCCAGGTTTCCAGTAGTAATGTAAATGTAAATAGCTCTCCGATTTGAGATGGCCTCTTGACACCGTCATTCCTCAGGGAAAATATTCGTCGTCATCATTTTCTCTTCTCCCTGTTGTTATCGTCGTTGTCATCGAACTGCTGACCCATATAAAGAACCACCAGACGTCGGTCTCTGTCGAGGAGAGTAATGACGCATTTAGATATCTGGCCAATGAAATTCGATCGCCCCTTCCCCCTTTCCCCTTACCCCCATCCCAGACCACCCGGTCCCCTTACCCCCCTGGTCGTTTAAGCTTTATCATCTTCCGTAAATTTAGTGTCCTTCCGGAGGAATGTCACAGAGTCGTTCCCCAGCCAATCAAGATGCGATTTCGTCCCTTACATCTGTCTTCTTTTGTTTGGTGCCCCCATTGTTTTGCTGGGGGCAGGGGGGGCGGGGGCCAAAGAGTCAGGGACTTGTTTTCGTCTAGTTGGTCTAACAGCTCTCTCTCTCTCTCTCTCTCTCTCTCTGTCGGGTACTGTGAACCCGTAAACATATTAGCCATCGTTGAAGGTTGCTATCTTTATCTTCGTCTGCCTGGCTTACACAACAACGTAATAGGGAAAATGAAATCTCCTGTTTCCTTAGGACACCAGACCTGCGTATGACAACAATGAACTTTCTTCTTGTGACGTTTTTCCTGATCATTGTTACTGAAATACTGAGGCATTCGTGAATTTTTTTCTACAGCAGACAAACATAAGAAAGATAAAAGGGGAACGGGCTTATTCGGACCTTGGCTGATTCGGACCAGGCTGATTCGGACCTTATCCAGGGTTATTCGGACCTTCATATGATT